>NC_079488.1:50197988-50499551 GCF_020520425.1 Spinacia oleracea
ATTATTTCCTTCACATCAAACTTTCTGATTCCTAGATTTTGATACATCTAATGGTTTCATAAGATTTGGAAGGAAGTACATGAATTCTTTTAGCCCTCATAAAATATTCTCACTTTGTTATCAACAACAGTAGCGTTTCTATATGTTTATCCTCTACTAATGTTAGCGGTTCTTCTGTATAAACCGCTATCATTATTCTCTGTTTCTAGCAACTACTAGCTTACTACTATACTAGTCAATTCAACAAACTCTTTCTTTCTTCTAACATTAGAAAAGTTCTTGCAACATCAAAATGACCTCAAAGAATAATATAACAAATTCTATATTACTCAACAGCACTCCATAAACCCGGTGCAACAACAAGTATGCAAATGAACACTGCTTTCACAGCAAGAAGCCATCAAACTACACCCACCATCCAACTGAGTTATAGTAGAAAGCAGTTCCACTACTTCCGCAGCAAAAACACCACCTGGAGGCCTACTGCAATAATAAAAAAAAACACGAAGCTACAAACTTCCTACGGACACAGAGAAATTTATAGACTGACATAGACTGACTGCAGCACCCACCAAACACAAAATACTTCAAAATTTATTCTGCAACTTATAAAACCATCTCGAATTACGTCTTACACTCTTCCTATAAGGGTTGCAGAGATTGTTTTTTCCAGTCTAACAAATAAGAGAGCCACACATGATCATTATTTATATTCTATCAAACACTAATACGAAAAGGAAGGTATCACATATGAGCTATCTAACAACAAGTAAAAAGATCGACATAATCACTGTAACTACACACTATATACATTACTATACCGAAACCAAGAACGTACTATTTCGTAGGAGTACCTAATTTACGCGATTTATTCATTCCATCACACTATTTCTCGGACTTCTACCTTAGCTTCCATTGGTTTCACCATTACATTCTAGTATATTTAACATAATGCTTTCAAAATCATTATAACATATCATGAATAAAACCAATATTTGCATATGGCTAAGCCATGCTAACTCGATCCTAATGAGACTGGACAAATTTAGCTGCTTTTAATTTTTAATTAACTGTCAAAATTAGTCAAAGCTTGAATCAAGCTGAACGTAAGCCCTTGATTAACTGATTCCACTTCCCTTTGCCGAATATCCCTACAATTATGGAGGACTTGATCCTTTATCTTAAAATGCAAGGGAATTTCGTCACCGAGTATTTCACAGTAAGAAATGGAGCACAATTTATTGTTTTTCACCTTCAACACTTTCTTTGAATACAAACAAGCTACATAATCACCTCAATGAACAAGAAAAAAGTATGATGTCTAAAACAACCATTCCATATTTCGAACAAATATATCACCACAAATGTCACAAAGATATAGTCACACCATCACCACACATATAACAATAGTATTGTCACTCTAAAACCACATTCCAAGCATATTTAACATTAATCATAAATTAATCCCAAAATCAAAATGTAGAAATAATCACCTCCTATAATAGAAGGGTCAAACACTTGCAAGATTAGGAAAATTCAACTAATTAATCACAAGATTCTAGATACTAACATTTTAACTTTTTATGTCAAATCCGACTCTTGGATGCGACCCCTTCGTAGATTTTCAGACACTGCATTGAAGGTTAGGGTAATTGGTTTCCCTCGAAATCTAGTCAAATTAATGCCATTCTATAAAAATTTGCCAAAAACAATAACAAAAATAGTGAGAGAATAGGATCATTAGAAGATCTTGTTCTATTCAATTGTAGATCGTTTCCCCCAACACCAATTGATTTTGAAATTTTTCTTAAAAGTAAGATAAGAAAAAATAAATACCTGTAGTGTCTTTGACGAACTAGATCTGATATAGTGGTCGGGTCCCCGACGTTGGCTGGAGGTAGGATCATCTAGTGTAGAGATGGGTAGGAAAGGAGGAGATGATGATTGGAAATAGAAATTAAGGTTTAACAGATATGCATTTTAATAAAATTGGGGGCTTTAATTACTATATCCCAAGAGTAATTTGCATCTTTTTCCAGATCGATGGGAGATTGGAAGTGTCTCCATTGTTGTTCTTCAAATTGAAATGAAATGAGAAGGTGTTTTAATTTGGGAGCAATCGAGTGAAAAGGGTTTTAAAAATTTGGGGAATAATAAAAGGGAAGTGGTACGTATTTCGTGTGCTTTATAATTTCATCTTCCGTTGCACTAGCTCACCTAATGCAACGCTATAATACGCTAACGCGAGACACAAGTGAGACCGTTGCATTAGGTAAGAAACTGTTATATTAGGGTAAGAGCCGTCGCATTAGCCCAACCTAATGCAACGACACTGAGGATACCGTTGCATAATGACTTTTTATACCGTTGCATTTGCTCGAAAATGTAGTAGATATAGTAAAAAATTCCATTTATAGAAGCGGTGCAAGTATTAAGGGACGGCCCGAAAAGGAAAGCGATGCGAGTATTAAGGGACGGAGGGAGTAAACAAGTCCAAAAAAATTTCCTAACGGATAATTAAATTGATAGAAAATGAAAATTACCGTGTGTACGAGTAAATTTTACCACTAATAACTCCTAGATCTTCTCCTACATAACTTGCATCTATAATATAATTTATTACTCAACCGCGATAACCCTCTATTGTCGAATACTCGTTGCTTTATCTATACTAGTTGTTGGACCGTGCGCTAGCGCGCACGGTCCCCCAAGGTATAAAAATCATATTTTGCAAAATATTACGTAGAAAATGAGTGTCAGCATATTCTTGCATAATCTAAACAAACGGCTAATGCCCTTACATTGTCGTCGTAATATAGCATAAGACCTCACTGAGATTACACATTATAGTCGGAGGCAAGGCTAGGCTAGGTTGAATGTTAATTCAAATGCAACTTCCATTGTAATGTTAGACAAAAAAGCATATTTTCCCTTTGGTCATTCACATTAATGAAAGCTTGATCTGGTCTCGTAATTAGGCAAATGTTCATCCATACATGAATAAAATAAAGATATAGAAGCACTCATTTACCCAAGCAAGTCCTTCAAAAAACATTGATTATCTACACGTGAGTGCCAATTCACAATCGGGAATCCTCGTCTTTAGAGGATAAAGATCAACCTGAAGGACAATTCACAAGTAAACCAAAAATAAAAAAATCTACACGCTTATATACGTGCATAATATTGCACATCAGGTCTGGCTTTTTGAACGTCTTCTGCATACACTTCCTCCAAAAAGCCATACATATTGAACGAGCTTCATGAAAACCAAGCCACCAGAAAACCTAAAACCACAGAAGCACAGAACACCAACACGTTTATTTTTGCTTTCAGCCAAGGCAACAAGTCCAATCAATGAAAGATTAATTTGGTCCATGATCCATACCACATTATCTGTCAGAAAGCGCCAAACCAACCCGTTTGACGACAATAATCTCTCTAAACTGAAAACAGCTTGAGTAGATGTACACCATATGAACTGCAAGCCAACTAAAGACAAATGAGAGCCTCAAAAATTCCCATAGCCACAGCTGAACCTTGAAAGTAAACAAGGTATGTAAAATGAAACTTCAAGAATTTTATGGCAATCACTGGGAAAATTGCTTACCTAAGATATATCTGAGACATAGAAGGTCGAATGTGGTCTAGCACAAGAGCATGAGAACACGAAGGGTGTCAGAAAAGGGAGCCACGTGATGAGAATAAACCCGAGTTCTTAAGCCAATCATGACCTATCTTCACTTTTGAGGAAAAAACTTCCATTTCTTATTTGAACAGGAGGAAACTTCAATATGTACCCCACTGAATAAAATTCATCTTTGTGTATCTGCAATGCAGAAAAAGTGACAGCTATAAATAAGAAAATAACAGGAAAAAACAATAGATATCAAGAATTTTTTTCAGGAGAAAGAGAGTTATATCCAAGTGCAAGATTTATTTTGTCTCTAACTAAACCCATTTGCTAAATTTGCAGATCGACAAGCAGAATTAGATCAAATAAAGATGAAATAACCATCTAAAGGCCATAATAGTTTTATTTTTACCAGATCTTGGTGGAGCTTTTAGTTCATTATCAGGTTTACTGAGATTATTATTATTATCTTTGGTACATAACAAAGAAGAATCTTAAGCACTAAGCCAATGCCATATGACAAACATTAACATTTGAGCTTCTGAATTGAGGCGGCCAGTTAATGCTAAAGAACAAGCAAAGAAGCATAGGCTTATATTACAAATCATTCCTTGCAATTTCAACTACTTTTATTAACAAAAAATCATTTGTCGCACAAACATTACATGTATACATAATTTTCAAAGCTGAGTTAGAAACACATAATATTCTTTGAAGATAGGTTTTAACATGATCTACCCCCCTCCTCCCACCGGGATAAATCAACATTTTTCACCATAGTAGGAAATAGTTGAGTGTAAATAGTTCAATAACTATTATGAAAGGCAACAACGCTACAGTCAGCCAAAATGAGCTATTCTTGGAGCATGAATGCTATTCATACAAAACTAAGTTTCTAACAGACTTGGGAGTACTGAATTTCTTATCAACAAATGATCGTCAAAGTTGTGCATATACTTCTTATGATCAGAACATATACAAATGGCAGGATTTACTCTAATCTAACATCCTTGATACAACTTTTTGGGATTCGGCACACTCAGTAGAATCACTTTAAAAAATGCAATTAAATTTTCCTAAAGTATGACTCTTCACTTGGCACAGACAGAGAGAATACAACACCACAATAATGGCAAACAAAAGGCATCAACATTTTAAAAAATAAATACATATAAAATATATTGCAAGTCAAGCTACTCTTCCTACAGTGAAGTAGCAAAGTAGGTGTACAAAATTGAACGCGGTCCTAGTAGCCTTAACTGTATAAAAGTGCAGACATCTTGAACATAGTTGCTTTGGCTAATTGGCTTCTATAGTTATCTAATGTTATATTCAATACCTTCCCCCAAAAGTACATTGTAAATTTTATAAATAAACAATAAGGTTTTGAATTAAAATACAGACCTCGGAGAAGGCAAGGCCGATGGTTTTCCGGTTAGCCGAGAATTATAAGAGCCGTCAACAGAAATAGAAGGTGAACAATATGAGGCTCCCAAAACACCTCCTGCACTTGCTAGTACAGGTAACCTGTATATATCCAAAATGAACCCTCATTTATGGAATCAATCTTCATGACAGATTTGTATAATCCAACAATCAGATCATGTAATCCAAAATTTGATACATGTAGCAAAAAATCAATCATAGAAAGTAACAAGGACTAACAACTCTAATACAATACCAGTATCTCTAAGGAGGCTCTTACCTAGAAAATCAATCATCGGAAGTCATTAAGCAAAAGGGACCATCGCTAATTAATTTTACTGTCTATGAGGAATTCCAAAGCTTCTGATTTACTCCTTATGTTTCATACTTCCATTGCTTATAGAAAATTTCCAAATAATACAACAATGAGAAGTATGAGATTTAGAATTTCCTGTCAATGTCTGGTTTTTTTCTGGAGGCTTTTGTCCCTTGGACCTCTATAATCTTATGAATTAATAAAGATTACAAATTATTAAAAAAAAATGTCTGGTTGTTTTCTGTTTGATGATTCACGTATAGAAAACCATAGCTGCCAAGATAACCTTCCAGCAGAAATAGACATTTCAATTATTTTCCAACGTACGTGCCGATTGGAGCATACTTTTCTCAACTGCCCTTCACAACTGTTATTTTTGTATCTCCCTTTGAGTTAAAAGGAGCATAAATGAGTTATGTTGCAACAATTGCATTCTTCCCTATCTTTTCTCCAGTCTGGAGAAATGCTCCAATGCCAAAAACAGAAAGTAAAAGGCCAAGTCTTGAAGAAATACGTCACACTCACAACTGACAAACTATCAAATGGAATTGGAGTCATACTAAACTACTAAAAACACATTTGTTGTGAGATTAGTGGCAATTCAACTCATCCAGGAATATATATATATATATATATATATATATATATATATATATATATATATATATATATATATATATATTGCAATTCAAGTGACTAATTATGAACGTGTATCCATCCTCGATATATATAGTTGCAGTAGTGCAATCTCTCCAAGGAGATTGATATGATATGCAAGTGATTAATTTCTCCTCCCACAACCCACCCTTCTATCTCTCTTACCATCCAAAACCCGGTAGTTCCTCCCCCCCCCCCCCCCCCCCCACCCCCAACCAACAATCTCTCTTACCCCCGACCCCTCCATAAAGAAATAACTAATTTGAATCGTTAATGAAGTGGTTATAATATCATACTGATTACACAGTACTATTTTTTGCTCTTTAATTTGAAGCTAAAAGTAGCCAAACAATCGACCTAACATATAAGAGAAGCGAGCTAACCTTTTAAGTTCTCAACAACTCCGATCATCAAAAGCTACTAAATTATGAACTGCAATCAACACAATCGAATAAAAAATCATTAAACCACCCAAAAATAATAATTAAAAGAAGAGGCAAAATGATTAAGGAAATAGAGGATAGAAATATTGGGACAAAAGAGAAGAGCACATATTCACTATAAATTTATGTAATCTGGAGCATAGAGAGAATTAGAGTCATGGATGGAACTCTCAACCTCAAGCTCGCACAGTTTCCCTAGTGTTTCCCTCACCCCGCAACTATGGAGGATTGGAGTCATGGCGCAATTCTCCTCCTAAAGAAGAAATCGAAGCCATCAAAGCTAAGAAACATTAAATGGCACAATAATTTCAAAAACTTGATATATTTACCAATTATTAACAGATCATATGTAAATAAAATAAGACAAGTTTAAATTATTTATCTTAACTATTCTTTAAATGTGGTATGTTTAGATGTTTTAGAGCATATATATTGTTATCAGATCTAAAGCCCACAATGGCATACCATAACTATTGCTAATTTTTTTTTTTTTTTTGACAGCTAACTGTTGTTATTTGATAGACTAATTGGATAAAGAGTTTTGTAGATTAACTGAATATTGGGTGTATTGTTCAGTCCAAACACTCTACGGTTTAGCATATAGACCAAAAGTCAATCTAGTTTGTGCTGAATTGAACAAATGAATAATTAGTTTATCATGACTGCTTCTTTTATCAAATCAGCGACTAAAGCTAAGCACTCAAATATTCTACATGTACATTCCTAGCATAGTCCTTGAGAAGTTAATGACCAAGCTGGAAAAATGTTATATATTACAGGGAAGTTGGGCAAATATTTTGAGACATCAATAAGTGAGATGGGGCAAGTAACTTGAGACAGAAGGCATATTTGTTTGATAATCAAAACGAACAAAACAGAAAGGCTAACATCAGTCTAAAATTGATCTTGACATAATAGAATTCATAGGCGAACAATGTTAAACTTCTTAGCACACTACAAAGCTAGACATAAGCAGACAATGTACATGGATTGCAACAGAGAAGAGTCGCATTCTAATGGAAAAAGTTAGAGGAAGGCGTAATAATATAAAATACAATCTACAAAATACAAAGATTGATCCATAGTCATGACAGTGATATCCATAGGATTGATCCTAATTAAAACAACTATTTTAGTCTAATTAAAACAACTATTTTCTGGGAAGTCATTTACAAGGAAGCAGTTGAAACATATAAAACAAGACTACATACAGAATACCAACATAACAATATCAACAAGCAAAAAATGATGTTTCTTACACGTTTCAAATAGGAATTAGGAACAGTTACCAACATGTGTATATGTTAGTTTGGAGTAATAATAACGACAAGTTAGACCTCATCAACCATTTCTTGACTATTACCTACGAGCTTAAAGTCCTTGATTAAAAAAAGGGGGTAAATAAAGTTTACAGCTTCCAGTTAATACTGCCACAAACACAATGCAACCCAAATAGATAAGAAGCAATATATTCCAGCTTGCCCCAATATTATCATTTAGATAACGTAATCTTCTTTGCAGTTCCTTAGCATACCAACGTTATCTTTAATGGTTAAAGTTGGTAATGGATCCATGGAATTTTCATTAGAGATATACATTTACTACACTACAGAAGCATAATATCCAATTCGATATTGATAAATGTAATCATGGACAAATATGTTAACTATGATTGTTGCTAGAAATTTTACAGGCATCAAGCATCATTATCAGATTATTTGTTCTCCATGTATCAATTTATCATTTTCCCCCTTTCAAATACATAAAGCAAATATGTTCAGAAATTATCTTTGGAAGGCTTGCTAAGGCAGTTTTTTCAGTTCCATTTGATTAGAAAATATGGTATTACGGTCTGAATCTGAATATAGGCATCCAAATTATTAAACAACATCCAAATTATTAAATGATGGTCTGATCGGTTGGTGACATCCCAAACTTAGAGCCATCCGGCATAGGTAAACGAGCAGGGCGCTTTCTGACATAGTTCTCTTGCAGAGGCTTTGGAATTTGAAATGAAAACAGGGACATAGTGACTTCTTCCATAATGCATTATGGATGCTTCAACAGGAATATGCATACAGACAAAACAAAGGAGTCATGGATATTGCATAAGAATGAAACTTCTGCACACAAAAGCAATCAGTACAGGACATATACTACAAAGAAATACTTCCTCCGTCTTTTAATACTCGCAACGTTTGTTAGTTTCACGCATGCCAATGCACAACTTTGATTATTTATATCTTAAATTCTCTTTATGCAAAAATTATAAAAAGTTAGATATTTTGAAAATACACATTGAGACGAATCTAACAAGATCCCACATGAATATGTTTTATCTTATATAAAAAACACTACGAATAGTCAAAGTAGATTATATGAATAGTGGCAAAAGTCCAAACGTTGCGAGTATTAAAAGGCGGAGGAAGTATTAAATAACAATACAAGTTACAGATGATGTTCTTCAATAGACATAAATTCCTATAACCCTAACAAACTTGGAACCTCAAATAGAAAATGTAAGAATAGAAACAACAGAAATTGTAACAACATAACTAAATAAAAACACAACAATGATAAAAGTTATACCTTGATTAGAAAAGTATTTTATGAAACGTTTCTGTTGCACCAGGAGCATAGAAACAATTGCAATTGCATTGTCAATTTGTCATCATTGGTGGCTTCATCAACGACCAACCGATTCAACGACTTCCTGTGCTCGAGAATCGTTGTATTGTAGACTCTGTTTGTACCCTATATCAATTTGACATAAAATTTTAGTTAAAATTCAGTTCAAAATCAAAACTCACCCAACTAACATCTCCACATAAAACAATTACTCAGTTAGATCCAATACCAAATTGATTAACCTAACAACATTCTGCAACTTTAAACATACGACATTAAAGTCAATAAGAAAAAAGAGAGGAGGACATATATCCCCAATTAAACATATAGTCAGGAAAAACTTCACATCGGTTAACAAGTCGTAAAAAATTCTAGCAAGACACAAGCCTCGTCATTATCACTGATTGGCCCACGAAATTATATATTCAAGCACATAAACAAATTTTATTTTATGGTGAGAAGACAATGAACAATAAGAGTGATGTAAGGGACAAAGGGCATTCTACCATATATCCATTCTCCTACATAGAAAATTACTCAATTTCTTTGATAAAGAATTGCTATATCAGTCCAAGTCTCCATAATTTTGCAGTTGAATCCTGAAGTTCTCAATCCCTAACTGAACTTTAAATTCTTTTCCATTAAAGTGGTATCATTGGGAGCTAGAACCCCTACTAATAACCAAATGAGCAACAAACAAATTCAAACGATGATGAATTTAAACACAAATCCGGGAACTGCTAAATGCTTAGTAACTGGACAAAGTTTGACAAAGAAGGTTCATTCAACGCATAAAACTTCATAAACAATGTTCAATTATGTCACGAGTGAAAGCAATTTCAAGTAACTATTAATTCATGTATGTTACACTACTTGCAAAATTATTAATCAATCAATCGAAACCTGGAGAATTGTTAAAAGTTTAAATAGCTCAAAATGAATTAAATAGCTCAAAATGAATTCTGAAAGCTTAAAATGCCAAGATTAATATTCGAGCAATCAAAGAACATGGACCTGAACAACACCAGCAAATGCTCGGCTCCAACCATGCGATTGAGAAAGATGGACAATGGAGACAGGCATAACAACACGATCGGCATTACAGAGAGCAAGAGCTAACGCCAGCATCATCACCACTTTCACTCTCTCGGCCGTCAAGAAATCCCGAAAACTCTGCGCTTCCATTCCCTTCCCTTCTCTGCCTTCGGCGAGGAAATGAAAATCATTGGAAGAAACCCTAGATTTTCCGGAAAAATGAAAGGAAGATCAGACATGGAAGGACCGAAAGGGCGGAAGAGAGAAGGCAACCCCCAAAAAAAATGAGAAAGGGAAGCAACCAAGAGCTGAAGACGGAAGAGACGGAAGAAGAAAAAGAAGGGCGGTGGATGCTGCAACGTGTCACGATCTTGGTGTAATGGCAAGGAGTAGTAAATAGAGATGGGTGAGGGTAAAATGGGCATCACACTATTGCTGCAATAGTAATGTGAAGTTTGTGCTTTTTAAAGTGTTAGGATTAGGATATAGCTAATAACCAGAAAATTCCTTTCTTTGATCTCAAGTTAAATGGAAAACAATTATCAATTGAAATACACCCATGAGTCCATGACTGAAAACACGTAATACCTCCTTTTCTAAATGCTATTTACGCGTCGTATTTGCATGGTAATTAAGAAATTTTGATGAATATGTGATGGTGGGTAATAAATGGGAAAAAGAGTGGCTATAAATTGTCCAACAATGTGAATGGATAAAAATTAATATTAAAGTATTGTGAGTGGGTAAGTTAAGGTGGATTCCCATAATAAAATATTCCAAGTTATATACTTCCTCGGTTCCGGAAATATTGCACCTTGGTTGACTTTTACTCCTCTAACCATTACTTTGACTCTTAATATCTCAAATCGTGTGTAAGTAAAAATTATAAAAAATTAATATTTTGAAAATATATATAGATACAAACCTAACATGACTCCATATGACTAAAATTTCCATACGTTCGAATCACAAAAAATATCCAAAGTCGTAGTGTGAATAGTGTAAAAAACAAATGGTGCGATATTTTCGGAACGGAGGAAGTATATGTTGTGGTGGACCAAGTGTATAAATGTAAAATTTATATGCTAAAAATGGAGTGATTTCCTTGTACAATGTTGGAAGATCCGTAAATTCCCAAAATACTCCATATTTTTAGTTATTTCCCACTGTCAACATCAGCAATTAACTTAGTTTTTTTTTTTAATCATTCAGCAATAAACCGCCAACAGAAATAGCGGTTGAACAAGGAAACCGCTATTTCAATTGGCGGTTTACCTAAGTAACCACCATTTGGTTTGGCGGTTTATATTACTCAAAAAAGGGAAGAAACGTAACAACTATTATTTGTCGGCAAATACGGAAATTCAGGCATACAAAACCGCCAACTTAATTGGCGGTTTGGTTTTAGAAGAAACCGCCATTTGAGCTGGCGGTTGAATGGGACCAAACCGCCAAATGAATTAGCGGTTCAAAGTTGAACCGGGAAAAAGTATACTTTTCTCTATACCCTACCGACGTGGACGAAAGAGTGGGAAATAACTAAACATATTGCGTATTTTCGGAATTTACGGATATTCAAACATTATTCAAGGAAATCGCTCCTAAAAATGGAATAAAGTATAGGGTAAAAAACTTTTAGTAACAGACTAAACAGAAAGCATAAAGAACTTTCAGGAACCGAGTTAGTAGTACTTAAACCATAGGAGAAAAGAAAAACGATTTAGAACATCTTAACCCCAAATTGGTTTACTTCCCAACAACATCTAAGGCTCCGTTTGATAGGGTGTAAAAAGTTTTCATGAAAAATAATTTTCTCAGTTTCAACCATTTTACGTTTTCCATAACTCCCTCAAAGGTGGAAAAACGTTTTCCATTTGAAAGGGACGGAAGCCACTTTTCCACATTTCCTCCTTACCTCCCTCCCCCTTCTTCCCCTCAATCTTTAACATCCTCATTCATTTTCTTTTAGGAAACCAAACTGTAGACGCCTATAATTGTTTTCCGGCCCGCTAGAAGTGATAAGTTCGATGATGAAACAAAACAACCATTTGGCAAACACATTCCAAAACAACGAGTGTTATAAGACTGACTGACTCATTTACCCAAACCCTAAGGTTCTATTTATAATAACTGCTATTTATAGTAGTTGCCTTCTACGTGTCTGCTAAAAATAGAAATTCGTCCGAGATAGATTTGCGTCAACAAAATTTTCATTGCATTCCAATTAAAATTAAGACTTATAGGAATTTCAGTTGTATTCCAATTAAAATCCTAAGAAAAGATTGAAAAGCATTAATAATTCTAATCACATTCTGATTAAAATCTGGAATCCTAAAAATATAGAAAAAGATTAAACTGAGTTTTGATTGAATAGAATTAGAAAACAAGCATTAAAAGAGTTTAATACGGCATAAAAACCGAATAAAAATCAGCAAAACTAAGAAAACTTATGAAATTGATTTTATGCGCAAGAAATGTCTTGCGCACAGGGCCCAGCACAACTAATCACTCGCGCCAAAGCTCATGCGCAACAAAATTCTCACGTAACAATCCTAATCTAATTCAAACGGAACTGCTGAACGAATCTGGCGCTGGCACTTAAGTGTGAGACATTACTCACCCCCAGGTGCCAAGCGTTAGAGATCTTTTGCGCCTAAATGCTTTTTAGCGCATCTCAAATTCTAACAATTCTCATCTCACACGATGCCTATTTACTATAATTAGGTCCTCAAAACGGTCGAGTTAAGGGCACCAATTATTATTCTCATACTACCCACAAGCTCTAAGCCTAAGTCAAAGGTCCATATACGTCCTTATACTCGCTCTATACGTCCGGTAGTTCCGCAGTCTTAACTCTTGTTAAGTGGAATGTTGTCCGTATAAGCGCCCAAATTAAACCTGGATCCTTCCCAAGAGTCTAGTCAAATCGAGGAACGTTTGTTGTTGAATAAAAGGAAAGCGAGTAAAGCCAAGTGGTTAGTTCTTGAGAACCACAATATAGCCAAAACTATATTGTAACGTGCCAGATCTGTTTATTTCTTTAATCACCATTATAAATCTGTCAAACCTAATTTGATTATTTATCAAGCCTGATAAGATAATCTTTGGACAATACAGATTATTGCTAGGTACCTTAAATCAATCTAAATCACCCTTTGACGATTGTTAATTAATATACTAGTGCATTAAAAGCAACTCAGATTAGTAATGTAGTTTAAACGCATGTCCCGGCTTCGCTACATTGAACTAGTAAGGACCGCTTCACTAGATAATATTGAGCACTCCCCGTATTAGTAAATGTCCCTCGAACCCTCAATCTCTACTCGCCTGGATGTATGTTTGATGAGCGACATTTAGGTCGCTCTTAGCTTAGGATTTTAGTTCATTTTATTAGCATTTTATTATTATCTTTGCTTAATTTTATCGTTTTTATTTCGTTTATCGCATTTTTGCATTAATCGTAACATTTTCTCGTCTTGCGTATATTTTAGTCGTTTTTGCTCTAAACGTGCCTTTTGTGCGCATTCTCATTGTGTAAAAGTCGTTTTGAGTAATAACGTGTTAATAATGTGTCATTATGCTTGTCGACGAGTTATATGTTTTACGATTTGTAAAAAAATGTTAAACGAATTAATATTTAGATTTTCGATTATTAATAAAATGCTCTACGATTTTATTGAATGTGCTAGACGAAGCAATCCACTTGGCTGCCCACAAAGTGCACGAACAACACAGAAAGCAAGCAAGAACATCAGCTATACACGAGCACTTGAGTAGCCACACACGAGCAGCCTTTGTGCTCACCAACAAGCTGCCACAACAGCAACCTTTGTGCTCACCAACGAGCTTCTTGCAGTCCACTTACAGCAGCTGTGCACTCAGATTTGTTGCAGCCATTAGCACTTGAGCAACTTCACTTGAAGTGCCTTGATAGAGGCGTTGTAGCAAGAAGAATAGCAGCATCACAATGCAGGCAGCCACTGCAGATTAGCGTATCAGAACAACAGCAACACGCAAACAGCAAGAACAGCTGCTGTGTGAGCACACAACTGTACCTGTGCGAGCACATAGCTGTGCCTGTGCGAGCGCACGAAATGGAGAAATTGATGCAGTTGCTCTATGGTGTTTTGTGCGAGCGC
This sequence comes from Spinacia oleracea, assembly GCF_020520425.1. Classification (NCBI taxonomy): domain Eukaryota; kingdom Viridiplantae; phylum Streptophyta; class Magnoliopsida; order Caryophyllales; family Amaranthaceae; genus Spinacia; species Spinacia oleracea. The sequence goes on from NC_079488.1 coordinate 50,212,266, forward strand.
ACAGCTTTCTTTGTGCGACCACGCGGCTGCGCGGAGATGCTTTAAATACAGAAATTCGCTGCATTGTTTCGACAATTAGATTTTACGTAATTTTCATTTTTTAGGATTAGCTTAGAATTCTAGAGAGAGAATTAGCTTAGGGCTTAGATTAGAGGTTAGGATTAGGATTCTTAGCTTCAAATTCTTAATTCTTAGTAGATTCAAACATCAAATTTCAGATTTCTTTTCTCTTTCATTTGAGCTTTGTTCTTCATTTTTGTTCTTCAATTTTGATGCAATTTCAACAATTCAAGGTATAATTCTACTTTTCTCTTTGATTTGCTCTTTCATTCTTTAATTGTTTCATTAATTTCGTTCTTGCTTTGATTTCATTGTTGAATTGTTGAATTAGTTTCATATTTTGAATTTTCTTGAATTTTCTCCCAATTTTGATATTTGGATTTTCTGAATTTTGTTGATTCAATTAGTTTCATTAATTCAATTAGTTTCATGATTAAGATTAGTTTTAGTTTAATTTTGATGTTAATCATGCTAATTGAGTAGTCTTAGTCTAGAGGTTAGAGTTGAAGCCTTGGGAATGAATTTGGGAAATTATAGGGAAATTCATGTTGATGTTGTGATTAAACTTGAGTTGATGATAGGATTTCCATGACTAATTAATTAGTAGTTGCAAATGCTAGTTGATTAGGATTGATTGGAATGCATTGTTTAGGTTTGGCAAGACATTGTGAACCTCATTGATGGAAGTCAATAGTAGGTCTTATATGCAAGTGGTCTAGTTTTAGGATTATACGAGAGCTTTTCCTTGATTAGATGCTTCGCGTGCTCTATCCGAGAGGTGGCGAGCACGTCATTAGTTTCTTTTCCCCTATGCATCAAGTCTTTGCATAATCATTGTGTTTTGACCTTGTTCTTCCCTTAATTCAATTTCCATTGCCGATTCCCCAAATCTCTAGAATTTCTTTACTTGTTCATATTTCATATTCTTGCTTTCATTAGATTAATTCACAAACTCATTTTGCATTCGAACTAGCTTTTGAACACATTAGATTGAAAAGCCAAACATATTCATTCTCTTGGGACGATCCCTATGCTTGCCGCTATAGTCAATATAACCGGTAGTTTAGGTGTTTTACAAATATTGTTTGATTAGGTGGTATTCATATAACGACGCAAAGATCACCCTATCAAAATAGCGCCGTTGCCGGGGAATGGCATCATTGTTTGATTTTTCATTCTAGTTCTCTAGTCTAGTTCATTTTTCATTTTCTTTTTTTTGAAAACCAAAAAAAAAAGGCAAATTCCTTTGTTTCTCAAAATGATGAATCGATTACACTTGATTCCAACAAAAACGAGTGTGTAAATTAGAAGCGAACAAAATTTCTTAACCATACCTGTTGAAGCAAACAAGACGTTGCAACAAGTAATGGGCTATTGCAACGAACAAATAAATGCCCTCTGCTAAAACATTTATTGCAAGGAACAATTAAATGTATGCTGCAACAATCCTTAAAAGGGTTTGACCCGTGTTGACTGAATGCTTGTCGAAGTGAATTAATACATGTACGCTGCAACAAGGGGGTTGCAACAGGGTTTTTTTCTATTAGTTCTTCTCTAATCATTGCGTGGAATGGTTGAGGTGGGATGACTTGATCAGTTGGTGCCAACACTGGTCCCCTAAAAGGGATGTTACCAGGCCATGCGCAATCTCATCACAGCGGGTTGGGCATCCTTCCACCACTAGTCGTCATGAGATCAAACTCCACCAGCACATCATGGTCCCTAAAGTGAGGGGAAGGGGGCCTCTCAAGGTCGTGTCGGAGTCTCGTCTTGATGTTATTGTTCATTTTGACGCCGGTGTTGCTCTTAGATCAAGTCCGAACATCGAAAAGTCGTTATCCATTCTTATCACCGCAATCCTCCTTTCCAAGTATTCCACAAACTTGGAGTCCATATCGTTCTGAAATATCATTAGCTCTTCTCATACATCTCGTTAACTTATGGCCAACGAGGCCGCGTCGTACACAATACATGAATAGCTCTTCGTACTTGAACTGGATCCACAAGAGCACACCATTATCTAGTTGGAGAAAGAATCAAGGAATAAGTGGCTCTCTAACTTTCATATGCAGATGGATCTTTATGAAATCCATTCTGAGCACATCATTTGGTTCAAACTCCACCTCATAAGGCCCATCAATCAGTTGAGCGATTGCATCCGTTGTTTGGGATGTCAAGTATTCTAATGGGGAGGCCACGTATTCGAACTAGAACCTCGCCTTAGTGAATTTCATTTGTTGTGGCACCACGTTCTCTCTCACTCGTCGAACATCATTAGGGCACCTTCAAACACCGCCTTTGTATTTTCAATGATTTTTTATTTATCAATTTCATTAGAACACTTAAAAATGTTCACTTCCCCATTCTCGAGACCACAATATTGCCTCTTTTATGCCACCTCTATTCATTATGATTTTGAATATCTTGGGGGTTAATTGTGCGATAATAGACTAAATAGCCGATTGCACAGTTTCTCCAATACTCCCTACCCCCTTGGATCATTGCACGTGTAATACCTCGTATTTTTATAATATTTATAAGTATATTTTATTATATTTATAAAGTATTTTACGATTAATTAGCATTTAAATAATATTTAAATGTATTTTATTTAATGTATTTCAATTAATTAGAATATTTATTATTTTAATTAATTACGAAACGAATTTAATTCTTGAGTCGGGAAATTAAATGGGTTGCAAATGAATTTTAAATGATTCGGGTTTTAAATGAAAAGTCCAATTCGTTTTATTAAACGAGCCCAATCAAAAGAATTTAATTCAAGTCCTAAGCTAGCCCAATCATTTAATTCCCTAAGCCCAATTCAAATTCCCAAAGCCTAGCCCATTAGAAATAGGGAGCCTATAAATAGGACTCCCCCATCATTAAATGAACCCCTAAAATCTCATAAACCTTCCCTTTGATTTCTTGCACCTCACTCCTCTCCTCTCTTTGCCCGGCTCACACACGACCGCCCAGCACTCGGGTGCTCGTGTCGTGTGCTCGTCGTCGCCTTCCCTCGTGCCCTCGCGCCCTCGCGCGTTGTGTGCCTTGTTGTCCCTCTTGCTCGTTGCTGCTCGTGCTCCTCGCACGGCACAACCCTTCGGCCCCCTTGTTCCTTCCTTGCGTCGAGTGTGTGTGTGCGTGTTGTGGTGTGTTGCTGCCCCTCGCACATCCACACCCTTGCCCCTCTGCTGCGTCGAGTGTTGTGTGCCGTGTGGTGTGCTGCTGCTCCTCGCACACCCACACTCTCCTTCCCGTCTCTCGCACCCAACCCGCGCGCGGCCCTGCTGCGTCCCCCTTCGTCGCTGCGCACACACGCACACGAGTTGTGCGTTGTGTGTGTGTGTTCGTTCTTGTTCAATCTTTCGCCCAATCACTCTAATTCGTGGTTGTTCCGTGCTATAGGCCGGATTGGTATAATTCTCTTCTTCCTTACCTATTCTATTTAAATTCCGTATTTTAATGTAACACCCCGACAATTCCCATTTTCTAAAATACCCCTTTTTAAACATAACTGTGGGGAATTAACAAAGTATTATCGCCCGTGTGAAAACGTAACGGCTTATTCAGAATTTTGCAGCGGAAAACATAAAACTAACTTGTAGGTTCATAATTAATCTTATTACATATTCGGTCCAAAACCAATTAACTGAAATAAGGAAATACGAATAGTACGACAAATTTCAAATTTAAGTAAACAAACTAAATCACTTAATAATGCAAATATAACTACAAGCTCTCTAATCCCGATCCCCAATGATGCATCATCTTCAAACCTGTAGATGGGCAACGCTTATTGATCCTTAGAGACTGCTCACCAAAGATGGGTCATCACAGGATCAATAAGGCATAGCCATGATCAACACACACAAACAAAGCACGTAATCAGCAAAGCTGAGTACTACATACTAAAACAATAATTATCCTAACATGATACTATTAAATGAACCCTAACATGATACTATTAAACATAAGTAAGGGCAGACAAAACACGATAATTTGACGACCATACTTGACTAGACTAGGCTAGACTTATGACAATAATATTATTTTGGTTGAAATAGACAATGGACCGAGTTGTCCATCCAGAAGTCTTCACTAAGGAAGACGAGGTACGGGCGCGACTCCGTAACCTCAGTGACCTGCGATATCGAGGAACGTTTAAATAAAAATAGAACACGGTGATCAATCCGGTCCCAGAAAAGGCCATGGGCTACCACCATGAACCCCAACTCCTGTTTGTCCGTCACTTTAGACGTGCACGGTCTAAAGCTATTGCTACTCAGTTTCACTTTACATGATTTACAATTGAGATTTCGTTATGACTCAACAATCACATAAGACATACAATTCACATTTGTTCACAACTGTTTTTATCTTGGAAATTAAGTAAGTGATCATAAAAGCATCAATCAAGACTCAATCCAATTTATCCAACCTTTCCTTTAACCATGAGCAACCCTGTATATGGGCATAAGTTTCAACTTACTAAACAAGGTCCACCGCCCTCATAAAGTAGTGAAAAGATAGAAAGGGAACAACAACAAATGGATCCAAACCAATCATATAGAATAATCTAGTGTTCCCAACCAACATGTTTGTATCAATCATCCATACTAACATGTTACAGTTCTCATAGTGCAAAATAAGTTCAATAAGTTTGTCCAATAGTATTAAACATGCACATTCCATATAACCAAGTTCGTCCATAATATCAACATCACCAAGTTCAACAACAAATTCAACATGATTTCAACAATTAGCACACATTCCAAGCACGCAGGTATGTACGTACCTTGTGTAAACAAATTGATAGGCCACTTTAACACTTTCAAAAATCGCCTAAAGAGAATTCTCCGCCTAAAACAACCAACAAATATTCCCAATCAATTCCTAATCATTGATAACCATAAGAGAGCATTCTAAATGCATCCTAAACATATTTAGAACTTTCCCCAATATCAAAACTTAAACATTTGATTTCCTAGAATCATAATTATTGAATTAGTGATTGAAATTCGTTGAAAACTTTTGCAAACATCGTACTTTAAATTTTCAGCAATATAAATTCATTTAAAAGCTTCACCATGGTCAATCTACGTTCCTAGTATCTCAAAACAACCAATTCAATAATCCACACTCAACTCATCATGATTAATAATCATAAAAACCTTGAATTTCATACTTTAAATAATCAAAACCAATATTTCAATGTAATTAGATAATCTGAAAATTAATAACTTTATTATAAAATTCATATAATCTTAAATTCATAATTTAAATCACAATACCTATAGCTTTAATTCAAGAAAACATAATTCAAATTAATAAATCATGATTAAGCTCTAATCTTAATTTTAATTAATCAAAACTGAAAATTAATTCGTTTTTAATCTCAGCATCAAATCTGAAAATCATATTTACCATAAAAATTATAAATTTAATTTAAGAACATAATCTAAATTAACAAACTTTAATTTAAAATAATTAGTTACTTAGGGTTTAAGAAAGTAACCAATTCAAGAAGGAGGAGAGAGAGTTGGCCGGCGAACGGAGGTGGCTTGCGGCAGGGGCTGTGCGACGGCGGCACACGGTGGTGCTACTTGCGGTGGCTGCGCGAATTGGTGAAGGTAAGCCATGAAAAGGGAGGAGGAACGAGTACGAAAATAACAGAAAGAAAAAAGAAAGAAAAGGAGGGAGGATGGAAGATCATTACCGGCGGCAATAGGGTGGCGGCTCAGCGACGCGGTTGGGCGGAGGAGTGAGAAGACGGTGTCAAGTGATCGTGGTTGCTGGTGGCTGCGGCTAGCTTGCACAAGGAGTTTGCAAGAAACAAAATTAGCATAGGAACGAAGGAGGAGGGATCGAAGGAGAAGGAGAAGGAGACTCACCGGCGTCGAGGAGTCCGACGGCAGGAGACCGACGAGAGGGAGGAGAGCAGCGGCGAGGAGAGGGAGGATGAGTTCTTGAGGGTTTGAAAACTTACGTGAATAGTGAAGGAGGGTTTTGTTTTTCTCTTTCTAGCTTTCACGTGAATTAGAAGAAAGAAGGGGAGGGTTTGAGTTTGGGTTTTAATGTTGGGCTTTTCAAGTGGGCTAGACTTAGGATTTAGCTTTTATGATTCGAGTCCAAAACTGAATAGAATCGTTTTCTAAATTCAATCAATTTTCGTAATTTAAATTCTTTTCAACTTAAAATTCTAAAATCATTTTCGATTTCGTAAATCGTTGAAAATATTAAAATGTAATAAATAAATATACGTTAACTATATATTTATTTCCAAAATTCATAAATTCTTATTTAAATATATTAAATATACGTTAAAATATATAAATGAAATGTATAAAATTACGGGGGATTACAATCTACCCCTCTTAAAAGAAGTTTCGTCCCGAAACTTGACACGAAAATTCACATATTTTTCCAAACTTTTCAACTTACTCTTATTGTAGAAGTACTTTGTGCCACTCTTGTGCATTATTTTGCCAACTAAGAGTTACTTGTAATACTCAAGAACACATTTTCTTATGCGGAGAATCTATTTACTTGCATCAACATGTAAAAAAATAAGCATGAAATGCATAAAAATACAATAAAAATAGGTAAAAAGCGCGAATTTCTATCGCATTCTACCCCTCTTAAAGAAAACGAGTTACGCCCTCGTAACTCACCTCAGAAAATAACTCTAGATACTTGATCTTCATTTCAGCTTCGGCTTCCCACGTTGCCTCTTCGTACTCGTGGTTCGACCAAAGTACTTTCACTATGCTGACGTCCTTATTGCGTGTACTACGCACTTTCCTATCAAGGATTTTCACCGGCCTTTCTTCGTATGTGAGGCTACTATCAATCTGGATTCTCTCAGGCTCTAAGATATGACGCTCATCAGGGATATAGCGCTTTAGTTGGGAAATGTGAAACACGTCGTGCATCTTTTCGAACTCCATTGGCAAGGCTAACTTGTATGCTACTTTCCCTATTCGTTGCAGAATCTCATATGGGCCTACATACTTGGCACTTAGCTTGCCCTTTTTCCCAAATCTCATCACACCCTTGGTTGGTGATACTTTCAAGAACACTTTATCACCTACTGCAAATTCGTCATCTCTTCTTTTCAAATCAGCATAACTCTTTTGCCTATCCTGGGCAGCTTGAATTCTAGCCTGAATCATTTTTACATTCCTGACAGTCTCCTCAATGAATTCTGTTCCCAAAACTATATTTTCACTGAAATCATTCCAGCAGGTGGGACTTCTACACTTTCTCCCATATAGTGCCTCAAAAGGTGCCATCTTAATGCTTGCATGGTAACTATTATTGTATGAGAATTCGATCAAGTCTAGATGGTCTTCCCAACTACCCTTAAAGTCAATTGCACAAGCTCTCAACATATCTTCCATAGTCTGGTTAGTTCTCTCAGTCTGACCATCGGTTGCAGGGTGGAAAGCAGTGCTCATTTTCAAAGTTGTCCCAAGGTTCAACTGGACCTTCTGCCAAAATTTCGAGAGGAATCTTGAATCACGGTCTGAGATAATATCGGTTGGGACCCCATGCAACCGCACTACATGCTTAATGTAAGTCCTTGCGAGCTGTTTCTTTTTCCATGTCTCTTTAATCGGAATAAACACGGCTGATTTTGTTAGACGGTCCACAATAACCCAAATGGTATCATTTCCGTTCTTTGATCTAGGCAAGGCAGTAACAAAATCCATAGAAATGGAATCCCACTTCCATCCAGGCACTTCTAAAGGTTGAACTTTCCCCATGGGTCTTTTGTGGTCTATTTTGACTTTCTGACAGGTTAGGCATCTAGACACAAACTCGGCAACTTCCCGTTTCATATTAGGCCACCAATAGATTTGCTTCAGGTCTTTGTACAACTTGTCACCCCCAGGGTGCACAGAATATGGAGTATTATGCCCCTCATCCATAAGACGTCTCTTGAGTTCTTCACACTTCTGTGGTACACACCATCTCCCTTTGAACCTCAAACTACCATCTTCATGAATCTTGAATTCCACTTCTTTCCCTTGACCCATCTTTTCTTTAATTTTCTCTAAGTACTCATCCCCAGCTCGACTTTCTCTAATCTCCTCGAATATAGACAGCCCCAACGATAATGCACTCAGTTTTGCTTTGGTTTCCCCAGGATTTACTATTTCCAGGCTAAGTCTCTACATGTCTCGACACAACTCTTCAGGCACTACCAAGACATTCATACTATGGCTAGATTTCCTACTCAATGCATCGGCAACTACGTTTGCTTTCCCCTCATGGTACTGGATGTTCAAATCATAGTCCTTGATCAACTCTAACCATCTTCTTTGTCTCATGTTGAGATCTTTCTGGGTGAAAATGTATTTTAGGCTTTTGTGGTCTGTGAAGTTCTTACATGTTTCCCCATAGAGGTAATGTCTCCAAATTTTCAAAGCGAAAACAATCGCAGCTAGCTCTAGATCGTGGGTAGGGTAATTAGCCTCATATGGTTTCAATTGACGCGACGCATACGCAATCACCTTCCCATTTTGCTGTAATACACACCCCAACCCATTCTTCGACGCATCACTATATACCTCAAACCCTTCATTCCCATCAGGCAAGGTTAAAACAGGTGCTGAGGTTAAACGCTCTTTGAGAATTTGGAAGGCTTCCTCACATTTTTCGCTCCACTCAAATTTTGATTCTTTCTTCATCAAGTTGGTCATGGGTCTTGCTATCTTTGAGAAATCTCTCACAAATCTCCTATAATACCCAGCTAGACCTAAGAAACTCCGAATATCAGACACATTCTTCGGAGTAGGCCACTCACTCACAGCTTGAATCTTGGCATGATCCACAGAGACTCCTTCCTTTGACACATAATGCCCCAAAAATGCTACCTTTTCCAGACGGAACTCACACTTAGAGAACTTTGCATACAACTGGTTCTTCCTAAGCGTCTCCAAGATAACCCTCAAATGTTCATCATGTTCCTTTTTATTCCTCGAATAGATCAGAATATCATCAATGAATACCACCACAAACTTATCTAGGAACTCATGGAAAATCCTATTCATCAGATCCATAAATATGGCGGGTGCATTGGTTAACCCAAAAGGCATTACTGTAAACTCATAATGGCCATAACGAGTCCTAAATGCAGTCTTAGGAATGTCTTTTTCAGCTACCCTCAATTGGTGATATCCCGAACTCAAATCAATCTTTGAGAATACACTTGCCCCGTTCAACTGGTCAAACAGGTCATCTATCCTAGGCAAAGGATATTTGTTTTTTATTGTTACGTTGTTCAACTCCCTATAATCAATACATAGCCGCATACTCCCATCTTTCTTTTTGACAAACAATACTGGAGCTCCCCATGGTGATGCACTAGGCCTAATGTACCCCTTGTCGAACAAGTCCTGCAATTGTGTCTTTAACTCACTCATTTCTGGGGGTGCCATCCTATAAGGTGCTTTGGCTATAGGTGCGGTTCCGGGATTTAACTCTATGGTAAACTCGAGGGCTCTAGCCGGTGGCATACCCGGGATCTCATCCGGAAATACATCTACGAATTCTCTTACTATTGGGACATCCTCTATCTTTACCCCAACTTCCTTACTCACATCTTGGACACTACAGAAAAATAGTTCACACCCTTTATTGACCAATTTCCTCACTTGCAATGCGGAGATCACCCCAAAGTTCCTAGACTTCCCAAAACGTCTATATGATATTGATTTCCCAGTAGGGTTCTTTAGGCTTACTTTCTGAATCTCGCCATCTATCCTGGCCTTGTATAAGCTTAGCCAATCCATCCCCAGAATCACATCTAGGTCCCCCAAACTAAATTCTATCAAATTAGATGGAAAAGTGCAATCTTTTATCTTCAAAGGCAAGTTCTTAAATAATTTCGTACACCTTATGGTTGCACCAGTAGGCATACTAACAGGTAAATCAATTGCCTCAAAATCTACTAGCTTCAAACTTTTAACAATAGAGGACGAAATAAAAGAATAAGTTGCCCCTGAATCAAACAACGTTTTAACAGGTAAGGAGTGAACAGAGAAAGTACCCGAAACTACATCTGCAGAACGTTCAGCTTCATTTCTACTCATTACGAACAGCTTTCCAGGAGCCCTGTTGTTATTGTTGTTTCCATTGGCAGGTTTATTTTGGTTTCCCTGGTTATTTGGTGCCCCAGCAGGCTTCGAACTTTGGTTCCCCGAATGGTTAAACCCTGGTTTCCCTTGGTTACTACTCCCACTACCATTCTGCTCTTTGTTCTTCTTTGTGAAGCACTCAAACTCCCTATGTCCCTTCTTATGACAATAGTTGCAAATTACTAATTCCCCCTTACAATCCTTCCCATAGTGGTTGTTGTTGCACCTCCTGCAGTGGTACACTCTGTCAGTTTTGTTTCTGTTCTTATAGTTATTCCCCTGGTTGTTTCTTCCCTGGAAATTACCATTACCATTACCATTACCATTACCATTCCCATTTCTATTCCTTTTGAAGTTCCCCTGACTTCCCCCAGCATTAAACTCTTTCCTTTTATCCCCAACAATAACATTCTTCTTGTCTCTCCTGGTCTGCAGGCCATAAATATGAGCAGCTCTCCCATACACAATGTCTAAGGACGTAAAGGTTTCCCCGCCTAATCCCAGTTGGATCTCATCGGTTAACCCTTGCTCAAACCTCTGAGCCTTTAGTTCCTCAGTAGCTACTACCTTAGGTGCAAACCTCGACAAAGCTATAAACTTACTGTATTATTCAGCAATGGTCATATTCCCCATCCTAAGGTTGATAAACTCCTGTGCTTTCTGCTTCCTCATAAAAGGAGGATAAAACTTCCCCCTCAAGGCAACAATAAAAGAATCCCAATTGAATCCCTAAGCAGCACTTAGTCTAGTCCCATTTTCCCTCCACCAAAGGTCGGCCTCATCTTTCAGGTAGAGGGCAGCTTGGCCTACTTTCATATTCTCAGGACAGTTTACCGCCCCAAATAGTTTCTCAAATTCCCTGATCCAGTTTTCAAGGAAGGTGGGGGTCTGCCTGCCCCTTAAAGTATGGTGGCTTAACTTTCGCAAGCCTTTCAAACATGTCCCCTGCAGAATCGGGGCGCTCAGTTCTTTCCTGGGTTAGTTTTTCCGCCAAGAGGCGAATAGCAGCAGCCAGGTCACTATTATTGGCCATCCTAGAGTGCGACCTGAAATTCATATACTCTAATTTAGGTTCAAACTTTACTTATATTATCCTCTAGTAATGCAATATCACATCAACATTCAAAATTCACACAAAATGGACAATCATGCAGAACATTCAACCGAGAGACAAGGAATAACTTCAAACATCACGAATAATAAGGTAGAATAGAATAAAAGAATAAAACATTCCCCCTTGCGTGCCCGTAATAAACCTTGATCTTTTAGATAGTCAATAATCTAGCTTTTATTCCTCAGAAGAATGTCAATAACAATCCTAAATATTAACACACACCTGTTCTCCAAATAAAGTAAAAAGGTTCTACGATATAAACATAAACTATGGTTGGGCGGATTGTCCAACATTTTTCTCACACACAACTAAATATGTAAGCAAAGCTAAAGGGAAACATCATCAGACTTGTCCTTTGATTCGCTATAACCTTCTAGGGTGAATAACTCATATTTAAGTTCATCATCATCATCCATATCAAAATAATAAGCTTCCTTTCTTGGCCTAGAGGATCTTCGTAGACCTTGAAGTTGATGATTAGCTTCCTCTGGCTCAGGCTCAGGTTCAGGTTCATGTTCAGGCTCGAGTTCAGGCTCAAACTCAAACTCAGGCTCAACCTCCAATTCATGCTCGAACTCAAATTCAAATTCATGTTCGAACTCATACCCAAATTCATGCTCAAACTCAGGCTCCGAATCGCTTTCAGGTCTCAAAACAGCTTGATAAATATCGACCCTAGTTTGCCTTCTAGCACGATCAAATTCACGAAGGGCTTCATCATCACTATCAGGTTCTCCTGCTCTTAAAACTTGACGCAGAACAAGTTCATGGCTGGTGTAACTGTTAATGTCAGACTCGTAATCCATTTCATTTTCATCATCGCTCAGAACAATAGGGTTAGAATTGCTCCCTATTCTATTTCCTTGTATGCCAGACATGATTAATGATCTATAACAATTAAACATAGTTTCTATGTTAGTAATTAGTACTCTCGCTTGCCGTATGATCCCAATACACAACAAGTAAGAATATGTATTAATGGCAAAGCATAGGAAAGACACGACAGTTAGCAGGCACAAAAGTACAATCATGTTGACATAATGCAGACACAATGTTCCTATTCTATATGCCCTTTCCTATGCTACCCATCTCTCAGAATAAACATAGTATATCAAACATTGAAGCATAAAAGAATAAAACGAGAATGATTTATAAGAATTAATTTGCTTAAACGAATAATTATTTAAACGACAAATAATTAATAAATAAATACAATATTTTTTTTTTTTTTTTACGGTACTGTAGCAGCAGCAGTAAATTTTTTTTTTTTAATTTTTTTTTTTAATATATAATTACGAAAATATTAATTTAAATTTAAAAAAAAACGAAATACATGAAGTCACACAAACAAGAACGTATTTCAAAGCATGTAATTCAAGAGTTAATTTTTAAAATAAATTCAAACATTTCTAACTAATAACTTTCAATTTATTCACTAGTTGTAGTTTACTTCAACGAAATTCTTTTTACGTAACTAATTAGTTAGTTAGGCGCCTAAAATTTAAAAGGTAGACACGAAATGTCAGTAAAACTTTTAGCTCAAAAATACCACTTTGTAACACCCCGACAATTCCCATTTTCTAAAATACCCCTTTTTAAACATAACTGTAGGGAATTATCAAAGTATTATCGCCCGTGTGAAAACGTAACGGCTTATTCAGAATTTTGCAGCGGAAAACATAAAACTAACTTGTAGGTTCATAATTAATCTTATTACATATTCGGTCCAAAACCAATTAACTGAAATAAGGAAATGCGAATAGTACGACAAATTTCAAATTTAAGTAAACAAACTAAATCACTTAATAAAGCAAATATAACTACAAGCTCTCTAATCCCGATCCCCAATGATGCATCATCTTCAAACCTGTAGATGGGCAACGCTTATTGATCCTTAGAGACTGCTCACCAAAGATAGGTCATCACAGGATCAATAAGGCATAGCCATGATCAACACACACAAACAAAGCACGTAATCAGCAAAGCTGAGTACTACATACTAAAACAATAATTATCCTAACATGATACTATTAAATGAACCCTAACATGATACTATTAAACATAAGTAAGGGCAGACAAAACACGATAATTTGACGACCATACTTGACTAGACTAGGCTAGACTTATGACAATAATATTATTTTGGTTGAAATAGACAATGGACCGAGTTGTCCATCCAGAAGTCTTCACTAAGGAAGACGAGGTACGGGCGCGACTCCGTAACCTCAGTGACCTGCGATATCGAGGAACGTTTAAATAAAAATAGAACACGGTGATCAATCCGGTCCCAGAAAAGGCCATGGGCTACCACCATGAACCCCAACTCCTGTTTGTCCGTCACTTTAGACGTGCACGGTCTAAAGCTATTGCTACTCAGTTTCACTTTACATGATTTACAATTGAGATTTCGTTATGACTCAACAATCACATAAGACATACAATTCACATTTGTTCACAACTGTTTTTATCTTGGAAATTAAGTAAGTGATCATAAAAGCATCAATCAAGACTCAATCCAATTTATCCAACCTTTCCTTTAACCATGAGCAACCCTGTATATGGGCATAAGTTTCAACTTACTAAACAAGGTCCACCGCCCTCATAAAGTAGTGAAAAGATAGAAAGGGAACAACAACAAATGGATCCAAACCAATCATATAGAATAATCTAGTGTTCCCAACCAACATGTTTGTATCAATCATCCATACTAACATGTTACAGTTCTCATAGTGCAAAATAAGTTCAATAAGTTTGTCCAATAGTATTAAACATGCACATTCCATATAACCAAGTTCGTCCATAATATCAACATCACCAAGTTCAACAACAAATTCAACATGATTTCAACAATTAGCACACATTCCAAGCACGCAGGTATGTACGTACCTTGTGTAAACAAATTGATAGGCCACTTTAACACTTTCAAAAGTCGCCTAAAGAGAATTCTCCGCCTAAAACAACCAACAAATATTCCCAATCAATTCCTAATCATTGATAACCATAAGAGAGCATTCTAAATGCATCCTAAACATATTTAGAACTTTCCCCAATATCAAAACTTAAACATTTGATTTCCTAGAATCATAATTATTGAATTAGTGATTGAAATTCGTTGAAAACTTTTGCAAACATCGTACTTTAAATTTTCAGCAATATAAATTCATTTAAAAGCTTCACCATGGTCAATCTACGTTCCTAGTATCTCAAAACAACCAATTCAATAATCCACACTCAACTCATCATGATTAATAATCATAAAAACCTTGAATTTCATACTTTAAACAATCAAAACCAATATTTCAATGTAATTAGATAATCTGAAAATTAATAACTTTATTATAAAATTCATATAATCTTAAATTCATAATTTAAATCACAAAACCCATAGCTTTAATTCAAGAAAACATAATTCAAATTAATAAATCATGATTAAGCTCTAATCTTAATTTTAATTAATCAAAACTGAAAATTAATCCGTTTTTAATCTCAACATCAAATCTGAAAATCATATTTACCATAAAAATTATAAATTTAATTTAAGAACATAATCTAAATTAACAAACTTTAATTTAAAATAATTAGTTACTTAGGGTTTAAGAAAGTAACCAATTCAAGAAGGAGGAGAGAGAGTTGGCCGGCGAACGGAGGTGGCTTGCGGCAGGGGCTGTGCGACGGCGGCACACGGTGGTGCTACTTGCGGTGGCTGCGCGAATTGGTGAAGGTCAGCCATGAAAAGGGAGGAGGAACGAGTACGAAAATAACAGAAAGAAAAAAGAAAGAAAAGGAGGGAGGATGGAAGATCATTACCGGCGGCAATAGGGTGGCGGCTCAGCGACGCGGTTGGGCGGAGGAGTGAGAAGACGGTGTCAAGTGATCGTGGTTGCTGGTGGCTGCGGCTAGCTTGCACAAGGAGTTTGCAAGAAACAAAATTAGCATAGGAACGAAGGAGGAGGGATCGAAGGAGAAGGAGAAGGAGACTCACCGGCGTCGAGGAGTCCGACGGCAGGAGACCGACGAGAGGGAGGAGAGCAGCGGCGAGGAGAGGGAGGATGAGTTCTTGAGGGTTTGAAAACTTACGTGAATAGTGAAGGAGGGTTTTGTTTTTCTCTTTCTAGCTTTCACGTGAATTAGAAGAAAGAAGGGGAGGGTTTGAGTTTGGGTTTTAATGTTGGGCTTTTCAAGTGGGCTAGACTTAGGATTTAGCTTTTATGATTCGAGTCCAAAACTGAATAGGATCGTTTTCTAAATTCAATCAATTTTCGTAATTTAAATTCTTTTCAACTTAAAATTCTAAAATCATTTTCGATTTCGTAAATCGTTGAAAATATTAAAATGTAATAAATAAATATACGTTAACTATATATTTATTTCCAAAATTCATAAATTCTTATTTAAATATATTAAATATACGTTAAAATATATAAATGAAATGTATAAAATTACGGGGGATTACATTTAAATTATAATATTAATATTGTTTTGAGTAATTAAAATGCTGGGAACCGGTTATGAATACCGTGGTTTGAGGATTTGCGTGTTGTGATTCATTAGGCTTATTTTAATTATTAAAGGACGAATTTTCAGATTTGTTTATTGAATAAAGAATTGATTTTTATGATAATAAATTAGTTTTATTGGGATTTTCAAGTTAGGGTTTTAACCTAGACCTAATGAGTCAATTCATTAGCATAATTAGGTGATGATTTTAATTATGATAATAAATTATATTTTCATATTTGAATAAAGGCTTAAAGTGTTGATTTTTATTGATTTTAAAAGGCGGAAAAAGTATGTTTTCGTACTAGGGATTGGTTTTACAAATTGAGACGCTTATATTATCGAAAAACGATTGAATTCTAAAGTTTTAAATTTTATAAAGTTTCTGGAAATTTAATGAACATTGAAATAATTTAAGTTTCATTATTTTGATGATAGGAGGTGATTTCTAGTTGAGTGCTCGTTATTGCAAAGTGGCTCCTACGCTTAGGTATTCAAGGTACGTACAAGTCTAGGGCGACCACACCAATTGTCAAGAGAATTACATGATTGTTGTTGATGTGAATTATATTATGTGGAATCATGTTTATTTTGGTGAACGAGCATGTGATTTACGATGTTGGATTTATTGGATTAATTGTTGAACAAGCATGTTGAAATTATTATGAGTATGGATTTCATCGTCAATCATGTTGTTCAATATTTATGCATGTATGGTTTGTTTCACATGCAAGGGATGGATTATTTATTTGTATGCTATTGTACGGGATGTCTAGCATACTTTGAGCCAATTATTCGTACCTCGTTGTAATATTTATTTTACCACATGTGAAGGGTTAGCTCGTGTAAGCCACCGCACATGTAGGGTTCAGTTGGGAATATTATGTATGAAATGAATTAGGATTTGTCGTGCAAGGGCACAACCCTCATGTTAATGTGCATGATGTGGAGTCTCACTTTGGTGAGGAGGAACATGGTAGTAATTTCACAAGAGTCTTACTTGGTTGATCACAAGTCTTAAAGCATTAAAATAAGATTGTTTTGGTTGTTGTTTGTTAATTGTATGTGTGTACATTGTTGAGTCTTGAGTTCACCTTTAATAAAATATTAATAAACGTAAAGTGCAACCAGAACAAGCTTCAAAACTCTTGGAACGTATATACCTTGAGTATGAACAATGGGGGGAGTCTTGCCGGAAAGCTTGTACTCCTACTAATGATACAAGACGTTGTTTCATTTATATTATGCGCAGGAATTCCGTCGGTATGGCCCGACACTCGGTATGACCCGAATTTATTATTTATTATTTGGTGTATGGTTGGCTCCCATCACCTTTTCCTTTATGGAATATTCTTTTGGCCCGTTCGAAGCTTATTCTAATTGAACTGTGAGTCAAGAGTCGAGTCAAGGGTCGAGTCTTGTATTCATGATTGATTGTTTATTATTATATGGCTTTTGCATGTTGATTAGTACTCAGTGAGTGATGCATGTTTTAGTTTCATTCACTCTATTCTTGTAAGTACTCAGCTTTTGCTGACTGCGTGCTTTGTGTGTTTTTGGTCATGGCCTTTGCCTTAATGACCCTATGATGATCTATCATTTGCACTTGCATTGGTGGGGAGTAGAATAATATAGCAGGTTGGTAGATCGGAATCATGTGGCTTGGGATGATCGAGAGAGTTGCATGTTTTCGTATTTTTGAACTATTTAATAATACTTTAATTATGTTTGAAATGTTTGAACTATTTATACTTTGGGTTTTGGGCCATTATGGTTCCAAATTGTAGGAGGCCTCGATATTTCATTAATTATGTTTTTGAAAGTTAGTTGACATTAAATTCCGCTGCGTAATTCTGGTAATAGCCTTAACCGTTATCACGGTGGCGGTAATGCTTTAGTAATTCCTTTATTTTAAGTCGGAAAATGGTTTTATAAAAGCAAGGAATTATTAGGGTGTTATAGCACGTCTATCTTCCATTGGAAGGAAAGGTTGAAGGAAAGAAAAGGATGAAAGAGGAGAAGCAATGAGGGATGCAGGAGAAGATGGGAGGAAAGAAACTGGAGAAGGTGAGGATGGAAGTATGGAGGTGAGCAGCTAAATGGCTAGAAATCGAAGGTGAATATGCACTGGATTTATATTCCACCACCGAGGCACGGGGGATAGAAAATCGAGCTTAATTAATTAAGATCTTAAGTAGTATTAGGCTTCCACTGAGAGAAATGCATTTTTTAGTTCTCATGAACATGTTAATAGATGGTAACGGGGTTGGTGGGGGGGGGGGGAGAAAGATAAATGGTTTTTTTTTTTTGAATTAAAATATAAAGGTATGGGTAAGGTTTGCACTGGATAACATCCGTGAAAACATAGAAAGGGAATAACGGCTCACATAAAATTGGAGGAATAAAAGTAGGAAAGCTGACTGTCGTTTTCACGGTTAATGACACACTTTGTCCAAAAGGATAGAAAAGAAAGAACAACTACTGGCCAAAAGAAGAAAAATGATTGGGATAGAAGAACACTACTGGTTAGGCAAGCAGGTTCAATAGGAGGACGCCACGTGGTCCGTAGTCATAAGCATACAAAGGGGCAACCAATGAGGGGAAATAGTCTAAAGCAAGCTAAAACACTCTCAAGGGTACATGCAAAAAAAGTGACTCTTTAAACAAGACAATTAATTAAATACTAACCGACCTTTCGTTAACCAAGGCGGATGAGGGGGATTAACCTAGCAATGAGTGGGATGTGCACAACACGTCTCACCATAAAAAAATGTAAAATATCTTTTGAGAGAAACTCTTTCTGTAAGGTGAAAAGCTCTCTATGTTAGAGTTCAAGACTGCGCATGTTGAAAAGAACAAGAATAGTAGAATCATGAATATAATTTTCCAACCAACACATAACGGCATTTGCATCCCAATATTTTGCATGAACTAGTAGCATCTGTTTGCTTCCATTCAATTTGAATGAAATTTAAAAACTGTGCTATCATTCATTTGGCAGTAACGGCACAAATTAATGGTTTCCTTTTTTTTTTTTCTTTTAAGAACACAAAAAATCCACTTAACCACTTAACCATTTTACTCACGACTGTGAAGATTTTCTGGGTGTATTTTTTTGGTAGGATTTACAAGGGTACTTTCAAAATTCACATTTCCTCCCTTTTCCTCCCTTCCAACCATGGCGGAAATCCACCACCCTGCACCACCACCACCCTATGACATCATCGTACTCGGCGCATCAGGCTTCACAGGTAAATACGTCCTCAAAGAATCTCTAAAATTCCTCAACTCATCCTCTTCCCCTCTCAAAACCCTTGCAATCGCCGGTCGAAACCCCACAAAACTCGCCCAATCTCTCATCTGGGCTACCCACCCAACCCCACCTCCCGACATCTCCATCCTAACCGCTGATACTTCCGACTTCTCTTCTCTCCTCCACATCGCTTCCCTCACCCGACTTGTTCTCAACTGTGTCGGCCCCTTCCGCCTCCACGGGGACCCTGTCGTTCGAGCGTGCCTCGACGCGGGGACCGATTACTTGGATATTTGCGGGGAACCTGAGTTTATGGAGAAGATGGAGGCTCGGTATCATGATCAAGCGTTTGATAAGGGTTGTTTGGTGGTTTCTGCTTGTGGGTTTGATTCTGTTCCTGCTGAGCTTGGATTGCTGTTCAATTCTCGTCAATGGGTTTCGCCTTCGGTGCCGAATTCGGTAGAGGCGTACTTGAGCTTGGAGAGTGACAAGAGGATTGTGGGTAATTTTGCTACTTATGAGTCAGCGGTTCTTGGGGTTGCGAATGCAGATGTGCTTCGGCAGTTGAGGAGGTCTCGTCCTACAAGGGCTCGTCCTCAGGTTCATTTTGCGGAATTTTCGTGTGATTTGATTAAGATTACAGATTTTTGGGTTCATTAATTGGTTGCATAATGAATTATCTGATTGAGTATTTGTTGATTATCTGATTAGTTAAATATTGTTGAGGAGGTGTCATCCTACAAGGGCCCGTCCTCAGGTTGAGTATTTGTTGATTATCTGATTAGTTAAATATTTGGTTACATGTTTATATGTCAATATATGTGTTAAGGGCTATTGATGTGAGTTTTAGAGCTAAGAGAAAGTTCAGAGAGGGAAATAGAAAGAAACTCTGGAAGAGAGCTGAGTGCAAGTGAAAGAAAAAATTGGTATAGAGATTCTTATATTAGAATGATTTAATCAGAGGAAGCAAATGTGTTTTAATTTTGTTGTTATTTGATGTCAATATTGATTATTTGCTTGTGTAGGGATGTGCTTTGATTTACTGTTTGTAATGTGTTTAGTATTCCTCTGTATCACATGTTTAGGCTTTGAAGATAATTTACAAATGTGTAGGTTGATAAAGAAACCTTTGAAATTTGTTGTCTTGTTTCTGTTAGTTTGCATTTGGGTTTCATGTATACCCTCTTGGGCAGGTTTTTGTGGGCTCAACTTCGTTTGCCTGTTTTTTCTTTTATTTAATCTCCGTTTCTAGATGATATCAATTGCGTCAGATTCTTGTCACTGGTATGGTTTGACTTTTTATTTGGTGGATTGAGTTGCAAATATATTTGTCTAACAAGAGCAGCTGGTATTGCTGTTTTTTATGTTCCCAGAACTTGACCATGGGAAGTTTAAGTCTTATTTTTTTCGATGTATGCAAACATTATAAAATGGAAGGGGTTTGTGGTGGCAATATTGAGTTTTGAGTTTATATCTTACAGGCCTACTTCTGGAAATTTGATTTTGATGTTTTTTTTTTTCTCCATCGGTCTCTCCCCACCTGTCGCGGGGAAGGTGTATGATAACAGTTAGCCTTTGATCGTTCATGCTTTCATGTATGCAAGTTCTCAGAATTTCCAGCAAGCAAGCAAGCATTTTCTCTCTTTCATTTCATTGTTTTTTGTGCTCTAAAATGAGCTCTTACATGCCCTTAAATAGGCGGCGCAATACTGCCACAAAGTTGGAGGCATTCACCCTACCAACCCTACCATACAGCTGTCCCATATCAACTTAGAAAACAGCAAAACAATCATTGCCATAATTGGCAAGAAAACAAAAAACAAGTAGAGAGTATTTTTGGATAAAACTACATGAGCTGAAATATTGTAGTGGACTTGCTTTAGTGGGCTGGACCATGATTTCTTTCTTCTCTTCTTAACAGTGTATGTGGAGGGAGCTAGGGAGAGTTGCAGTGGCTGGTAGGCGTGATAAAGTTTGAAATTCTTATCCCTAATCACCAGCTGAATCATTTTAGAGATTTTTAGCACACAATAAATGAAAGAGACTATGTTTTTTCTGTTGGCCAACATAGTTCGTATATTAGTTGCTAGGGTGGTGAGTTGGTGAAAGTAAGCATGCTTGAGGAGAATATAAAAGTTGGTTGTCACTCAATTATTTTATTGGGGGACAGGTTATTGATAGAAAAAGGCCACAGAAGTGAAGATATTTCTCATGCATGTAATCATGTCTATTTTAGCTAGTCAAGTGAAATATTATATATTGTTATAGCTGGTCTAATCAGTAGCTCAAATAAGTGACTGAATGATCTACTTCGATGTTGAAATATAATTAACTATTTCAAATATTTTCACAATATTCATTAGTTGTGTAATTTCTGGTTCATTTTCAGTCTTGCTGCTAATTCAATTGTGGATCTTCTCGATCATTACATTGGTACTTATTTAAGCTGAAATGTAATTACTTCATTCTACAATCTAAACGTTGATCATTAGATAAGTATTTTGGTTGAAGCTTCATTGTCACTACTGCGGTACTGTTCAGATGTCAATCTGGTGGAGTATGAATTCGGAAGTAATCAGTTGCGGAGTATTTTGTGTTTCTATGATGGGGGGAAAATGTGTAAGTTTTATTCTCATATCCTTGTTCTTCCATGCCTTTAGTCAAGAGAATAAGTTAAAGCATAGATGTTCATCTACCTCTAAAATTTGGAGAGGTGGGGGGAGGGAAGCGAAACATTTTGGAAGAAGTGCAACGAAGCGCATGAAGCGTGCTTTTATGCACTTCATTGAAATTCTTTATTCTGTTTTTATTTTATGATGGAATCTTCTTTTCTTATGTTCTTACTGTGTTCATATATTTTTGCGGTTTAATCTTTAACAATAGAAAGTGGGCCAAGAGTCCAAAAGAAAAGGAAAAAAGAAAAAAAAGAAGAAGACATCAGCCGGTGATGTTTATAGTATATTTGTTTCTCAGTGGATAGTGCATGATAAACACTATGTTATATGCTTCTTTTTTGTTCTAACAAAAAGTAACAAGGAAGCAAATCTGATGTTCATATATTTTTGTGGTTTAAATACTCTATTTTAGTCATATATATGCATAATAGTAAAGAAACCTTTAATTTTAAAAAGTGCGCTTCACTTTGATGAGGCACGCACCTTGCACTCAGGCTCTAGGACTCTTATCGCTTTAGTGCGCCTTGTGCTTTTTTATAAACTGGTTGGTTTCTGCTATCACATCTCCCTCAAATAAAAACTCATTTTATGCAGATTCCAGGTCCTGCTCCTAAAGGACCAACAATTGAACAACATAAAGAGCTTGGCCTCTGGGCTGTGCGGCTACCTTCAGCAGATTCTTCCGTTGTACGAAGAACCCTTTCAATATTAGCAGAAAATTCTAGGGGTCTCGTTGGGGTTAATGAGAGTGCTGATCATGTTGTTAAGAGAGAAGCATTTTGGTCGACTGTGAAGCCAGCTCATTTCGGGGTGAAAATTGGCACCAAATCATTTCTAGGCGTCTTAACATTTATCATTGTGGGTGTGCTTATCGGGCTCTTAGGTAAATTTTCCGTCGGAAGGTGGCTGCTTCTGAAATTCCCCTCAGTTTTCAGTCTTGGGGGGTTCAGGAAGAAGGGGCCCACTGAAGCAGAGGTTAGTAGTGCAAGCTTCAAAATGTGGTTTGTTTGTCACGGCTTTAGCAACAACAGTACTTCATCCCAAGGAAACAAGAATCCTGATACTGAAATAATCACTAGAGTAATGGGGCCAGAGATTGGTTATATATCCACCCCAATTATTTTGGTTCAGTGTGCTCTTATCACTCTTAGTCAAAGAGAAAACCTGCCTAAAGGAGGTGTTCTTACACCTGGCATTGTGTTTGGACCAACTGATCTTCAAGAACGGCTTCAACAGAATGGGATATCGTTTGATCTGATATCTAAACGTGCTTTGTCTTCCTAAGAAAGTGGTACTCATCTTTCATTAATTTTTTCTTCTCCTTTTTACTTTATTTTTTAGTTTTTCACACCCTTTCTTTAAACACTAATGTGGACTAACTCATAATTTCACTGATGATGGAATGCACTGAACTTAGAAATTTAGAAGAACTGCACTCTTTCTCATAACACAAAGCTGAGATCAGGATGCACACCCTTGTCCCTTGCATATATCTTTTCAGTATTCCTACATATACCTTTTTTATGTTCCTTTTACCAAATCTTCATAATACATGTTTATAAACTTTGTTATATGTTGTTTATCAAAATAAAGAAAAATTCATCCTGATCTTGCATATTATCTTATCATGCCTATTTGTTCAGTACGGAGTATTTTTTTTAGACGGATAGAATTCAATTAATTAATAAGCAGGAACTTATTTACTAAAATTTATCTTAGCTGCTCCCTCTGAAACTTTTTGGCATATTTTCCACCACACCTCTGCAATAATTCTATATCATATCTTTCGAAGAAAACAAATACAGTAATAAGAGTTATAAAGTTAAGCTTCAAGTATTTAAAGTACTAAGGAAAATTTGCAAATTAGTACCTAGTTTTTAATGACTGCGAATTACTACCTAGTTTTTAATGACTTTGCTAATTACTACTCCCTCCGTCCCATAATATAGTGCCTGTTTTCCTAAAATGGTGTCCCTAAATGATGTGCCTATTTCTATTTTAAACCATTAATTTTTACTTTGAAAATTGTACTTTTTGACTTTTATTCAACCCATGTGCTTGATTTTTATCCTTTTTAGGCCTATTTATTATGTACACACCTTTAATCTATAATTTATCTCTCCATTTTTGCCAACTAACATGTACTTTATCTTGAAAGTACAAATCATTATTGTTTTTATTATCAATGTTATCCTTTACCTTAATAACCGTGATTTTGGTCAAACGGGCACTATATTATGGGACGGAGGGAGTACCTAGCTTGTTAAAAGTTGTCAATTACTACCTATTTGTTTTGTTATTGTTGTCAATTGCTACCTTAGCTCATATTCCGGCCAATTAGTCACTAATCTTATCATAATTAACAGTTAATAATACTTTAATTAACTTATTAATTTATAAAATTAATTTTTTTAAAAATATTTCCAAAACTAATTTAATCAGAAAATCCATAAATACCAAAAAAAACATTAAAAAAAGACCCAAAAAACATTAAACTCCCTAAAACAAAAAGTTCCCTAAATTAACAAAAAAATTTGGGATTTAATTTTAGAATTTTTTTTTCGGGATTTTGGAATTTTTTCCAAAATTTACCCAATAATTTTTTATAAGAAATTTAAAAATCCAAAACATCAATCCAAAAAAATAGATATAATGTTGGTGAAGCTTGTTGCTGCTATTAAAAAGGGAAAGAGATTCCCTTCTTAAGGAGGAAAGTTTTTTTTAGATAGAATCTTAAGGAGGAAAGGTGGTTGTTGGTGGTGTTATTTTACTAGTACTGCGGTACAGTCATATTCCTCACTGAGTTGTTGATTTT
Source organism: Spinacia oleracea (assembly GCF_020520425.1). Classification (NCBI taxonomy): domain Eukaryota; kingdom Viridiplantae; phylum Streptophyta; class Magnoliopsida; order Caryophyllales; family Amaranthaceae; genus Spinacia; species Spinacia oleracea. Next base: position 50,236,825 of record NC_079488.1, read on the forward strand.
TCTCAAGGAGGAAGAAGAAGCAGAACAGGAAAGAGGAGAAACTAACCATCATAATTAATTGATTTTTTTTTCTTTTTAAGTTTGGTTGGGTTATTTTTCAGTAATCTATAGGTTTTTTTAAAAAAGTTTTAAATAGTTTTAATTTTTAATTAACTACATTAAAAAAAAAAAAATAATTAACTAAAATAATTACCATATAATTAAGGTGATTATGGTATTGATGGTTGACTAATTGGTTAGAAAATAGATTGAATGACAAACAGGTAGTAATTGACATCAAATATTAAAGATGTAGGTAGTAATTCACAACTTTTAAAGATGTAGATAGTAATTTGCAAACTCATCAAAGAGCTAGGTAGTAAGTGGCAAATTTTTCCTTATAAACCAAGACCCTACTAATTTAGCCATTCATCTTTCTCCTAGACTTCTCGATTAGTGTCTCAAACGATTTTCTTGAGCTTCCATCAATTTCCCATGCTTTTGTAGCTTCTTCCCCAACCTTTCCCGCACTATTCCTTGGATTCTCGGTCGTCATCATCTCCTTTATTTTCTTTGCAATCACCCCACCTTTCACCAATTTATCTCCTCCCCATCCCCAACTTCTTTCCCAGATTCCTAGCCCCGCCTTTTCCACCAACCCGGCGTTGACCCTTTGATCTCCGTGTAGGGGCCAGGCAAGCAAAGGTACCCCTCTCTGAGCGGCTTCCATGACTGAGTTCCATCCACAATGAGTCAAGAACCCTCCTATGGCCGAATGAGCTAGGACCTCCTCTTGATTTACCCAATCCTTCACGACTAACCCTCTCTCTTTTGTGTTATCTAAAAATGCTTCACCTAGCAAGTCTCTTAGCTCTTCTTTATCTTCTTTGTCAACTACTGTTGTTTTGATCACCCACAAAAATCTCATTTCACTTCTGTCTAACCCTTCCGCTAGTTCTTTTATTTGATCTTTGCTCATTGCTGTTCTGCTTCCGAAGGAGACAAATAATACTGATTTTGACGGTTGGTTGTTCAGCCATGATATTTTGTTGCTTCCTGTACATTATAAGGTATTACAGTGGGACAATTAGACAGATAAGTATAAAAAATGTTCTCTCGCCACATTGATATAAAAATTATTGACTTTAGTTATCAAAAAATAGTTACTACAACATTTTAACTTCTTCCTCCAGCGGAGTAAACGCATATTAAACTTTTTGTGTCCTCTTTTATCTGTTTCTATTTTTCATGTATTCCACTACTAACCATAATCAAATGACATGAACTGCGGTTGAAACAGCGTCCGTATCAAGATAACAGAATGGTCACTGTGATTTCTGTCTTCCTCAACTAATGTAACAGAAAGTTTCAGAATGTTTTACAAGTTAGTTTTTACACATATATGTGCAGCATAGAGGGGTGTAGTTACCTATTTTTGACCCAAATGGAATCAACGGTCCAATTGGGAAGATCGGTGGTAGACTTGCTAGAACCTTGCCATTTTGAAGAGCTGAGATAGATTCAGGTTCAAAGAAGTCAAAGGTGTTGATTACTATGCCCTTGGCTTCGTGAAGATGCTTACAATTTGTCTCTATTAGTCGAGTAAATATATGGTCTGGATTAGAAAATATAGGAGGAATATCATCTCCTAATATCGGAGATAAACCTGGGATCTCAACAATATCACCTCTTTTACCTCTCTGGTAAGGAAGAGTAGCCATGAATGAGAAGAACCTTGCAGAAGAGGTAATGATGGTGTAGTTGAGGATACCAAGGTCGGTGAGTGGCTTGTTGATACCTGAGGCGAACATCAAGTCAGAGAACACGGCAGAGGGTGGTGGAGAGAGTGTGGAGAGGTGGTGAACAAGGAGGTGTGCTGATCGAGAGATAGCGTCGTATTGGAGGAGAAATGGGTCGTTGGTGTTGGGGCCGTCTGATGAATGTTCACAAGGAAGAGTTTGGAATTCCGAGGTGTTAACGTGGGGATGTGTGCATAAGAAGGTGTTGATTTGGTTGGCTTCGGCGGAAGAAAGAGTGGGGCGGATAATTACTAGTGTGATCCTGCAAGAGTCGAAGGAAGTTGATGCTGCTGCTAGCATCGACGCCAGCCGAAGGAATGGGGTTAAGTGTCCGATGCCTGCGCTTGGGCAAACAACTAAATGTGGCGGGTTAGTGGGTGGTGAATCCATTGATATGGTTTTGGTTGATCTTAAGCAGAGTCGAATCAGGAGAGAGAATGAGTTCGGTGAATTGTGTGGTAGATTTGATCAATGGTTTTAAAGAATAAGGTTGTGATGGAATATGAGGCACGACACCTTGGATCAATGCCTTAAATTAATGTATTTGTCAATATATTGGTAGAAAAAACAGTGGTTCAATAATGGTGTGCCATCAGAATATGTATTTTACTACTTTGAACATAAATAAATCAAATACACACTTCATATATAACAGTTGGACTCAATGTAACTTCTACTTTAATGCTATAATCGTGATGAGTTTGTTACTTCGTACTACCTCTCTTTTAAAAAGATCTTTACACTTACTATTTGCACGGACTCAGGTGCAATGTTTGACCGTTAATATATCCAATTCTGTACGACAAAAATCACAAAAATTTGATATTTATAAAATTTATTTTGAGAAGAATATAACAAGATATCCCATGATAATTTTTTATAGATATAATAGTGAGAATTTATGGTCAAAGTTTTAATTATTAGACACATTTTTCAAAGCGTAAAAAACTTAATGAAATGGAGGTAGTATGCTTTATGGTGAGAGTGAATGAGTCAATTGATTAAGAATGGTTCTACAACAATGAGGAATACCTGAAAATGGAAAATGGAAAATGATTTTGGCATACTAGAAATTGATTTGGTGTTCCCACTGTGAGAATACATTTTTCTATGCTCCACTATGATTTTGGCATACCAAATAATTTACTAAGAGATGTGCGGAATATAATTTTTCCTGGAAAATTCACAATTATTTAATCGAAACTCTAGCATAAAACAATATTAAAATATACTTTAAACCCCTAAAAATCAAAGTTTTTTTAATAAATAAAGTAATACTCCCTCCGTATTTATTTAAGGGATACACTTGCTTTTTCCGGCCGTATTTATTTAAGAGATACACTTGCCATTTTTAGTAACTTATCAACCCCACCATCTAATTAAATAATACATCTAATTTACCCTATGACCCACCATCCTATTAAACAAATAATTTCATAAACCCACCCAACCTCCCAGTTCCCACCCACCAAAATGACATGGTCCCCACTTGTTTAATTATTAAAATATCTATACAACCCAACTTGCTTTATTATTTTATTTCATTAAATTCAATTCTTCTTCTTAATACCCGTGCCCGACTAAGTGTATCTCTTAAATAAATACGGAGGGAGTACCAACTTTTATATTAGTCGGTCTTACATAAAAGACCACCTTAAGATTGGGGAGGTTTTTAATTTCGCTTTCGATTGTTAGGTATCCAACGAGCCACTGCATGATGGCGAATGTGATGCTCCTTCATCTTCGCGTGTTTGCTTGGTCCATGTTGTGATAGAGCTATCGCATGATGGAAATAGTTGTTGTTGATGGCGGAGAATTCAATATTAAAACATCAACAACAGAAATTGTTGTAGGCAAAATTACCGTGCCAGTTTGTACCAATAAGATGGAGACATGTAGCACTATTTATGCCTCGTGAGCAGTCCCTCGTAGGCTACAGACCAAAAGGGAGACAACGTGTCCCAATCACCGCTCTACACGCGAACAAATACTCCTCTATTCACATCAGCATGATTGAAATCAGCCTTTTGGACTCTCTTACTTTGCACAGAGGCCCAAAAAAGCCATTTATGTCATTTTATCAATGTGACTGCACAAGGAGAGGGACACATGTCCTCTCCTCCAAGCTCAACCAATTATATGGGGAGAATTTTAGGTCATTCCTTGAAAACCTAATACTAAAGCCCCAAATCCCAAGGACAAGGACATTGAATTACCCAACAACCACAAAATATTATATGCTCTGCCATCTCTTTACTTTCTCTCTCTAAATACCTTTGCTTACTTAGGCATCGGAGGGAATATTCCGAGAGGAATATTCTTGTTTTGCAGGTCATAGCTGAGATCGGGCCGTGTCAGACCGGAAACCTCCTTGTCACCAACTAATCGGAAAAACCCCACTACATTTGGCGTTGTCTGTGGGGAGGTACGGTAACATGGAAGATCAACGACCTGAGAGTGAAGTGGCACATCCGGTTCGAGAGGAACGACCACCTTGAGAACGGGAAATGCCGCTTGAGAATCAACAGACACCCGTCCCGAAGGTCACGGCTGATGCCGCCCGGACCTTTGCTGCAGGACACACTCCTCGTCATCCCCCCCCGAGCTGGAGGTGTCCAGTGAGGAAGATGACCAAACAAATCAACCACCCCCTGGAGGACACTTGGATCCTAGGGCAGACACTGTGCTACATGAGAATCCAGACTAGCCTGTGTCTGTGGGGACTCTGCGGAGTATCTTGGCCGGCCTGCAGGCTGAAATAGGAAAGACGGTTAATGCGGAGGTACGCAACAGTATGTTGATTTACAATACAAGTGCTAGGGAGCGGGCGACAGAGATCAGACCATCACTTTCTCTGAGTCCCTCAAACGATTGGACTAGAATACACTTTATCAAAGAATACACTTTCATTTTTTATCAAAGAATACACTTTTATTTTTTTGTCATGTCATGGTCCCCACTTCCAATTATTAATATATATTTTCTTCTTGTGGTCTCCGATCCACTCTTACTCACGTCATCTTTTTTACTATAATACTTAATTCACCCACTACCCCACTTTCATCTTATTTTAATAAATTCAACTTACTCTCACAAAGCTACGTGCCGGTCAAATTGTATTATAAAATACATAGAGTGTAATATGTTGTTTGATTTCAAAAAAGGTCTTGTACGCACAATGTGTATAATATACTTATCGTATATCGATGTAACATTTACCCAATTTTTGATAACATTTAACATTTTTTGACAAAATTTTAGATTTTAATTATTCAGTTTTTGATAAATAATCATTTTAAAAGGTTACATAATTACTTTTATACATTATGATTTGGAAAGGATAGTTTTAACTCAAGGAAAAATATTATCACTAAAAATTAGATAACTTTTACATTATATCGGATAACTTTTAAACATTTGACCTTCAATTTTACTTGATGTATAATCAATCAATCAATACTATACACTAAAAGACACACCAGGAATGACACATGCCATCTCCTGGTGTATCCTTAGGTTATATTTTTGAAAAAATAAATAATTAAAGAATCTTTTAAAATATCTGCTTTTCTGGTTTCTTTTTTCATGTGTTTTATGGCAAAAATCTAACATAATATATCAATACTAATTCGAAAAATATATGATAGGAATGGAAAAACCACAATTTTTATGATACTAGTTGTTGGACTGTGCGCGCTCCCAAGATATACAAAACTATAGTGTAAAAATGTCAAGTAATATAAGAGCACTTACAAATTTATGTAAATGGTCATATAGAAATTACGATTTGCAAAAGTAGTAGCTCATTTTCCGTGCATAGCAGTATCCGAGAGAAATAGAGAGACAAAGGTAACTTACTACAGAATAATATAAAGTACAAGGCAAAAAACGCATGGAGTAAAATCAATAGGGCGAAAGCTACTTCATTGATACACAAACCAAATGTTACAGAGTACAGAAAGGAAAACTTCTGGTTTTCTTAATAACGGCATACACAATGCAATACATAGGATGATATACACACAATACAAGAGTCTTCTTTTCATATTCCTGCTGAACTAACTCATTCCAATAATACAAAAAAGAGAAACATAGTGTTGTTCCAGGAAGCACCATATCACAACTCTTACATCTTTGTCTTCTGGATTAAATGTGTTGGGGTTGGATCTCATCCTAACATCCCTCTTCCCTATCAAGTCTTCTAAGAAGAACGCATCTCATTAAGAGTAAACCATTTGGTTACACATGATTGTAATTTACACAAAACAGATTAATGAAAAAAAGTCCGACTTACCTCTTCATTAGTTCCAGGAGAACAGTAAAAAGAAAATTAAATGGTAAGTTAGAGAAAATACACAAATCATATTGAGTAACAGGTTATAAAAATGACTCATATAGCTGGATGTAGCATGAGCTTTAGTGATTATTAGTTACGCAAAAGAAGTCTTATGTAAAGCTTGAGGCATGTGAACACTGGCTAAAAACACAAGAAAAAAGTCATAACAATTGTAGATAAAACTATTTGAAGCCAAATCTACGTTGTAGACTTGTAGTAGTCAAGTGTTGTATTCAGAAATCAAAGGGCTAAAGTTCGACAGTGTATAGTTTTCCATAGCTTTTCTTTCAAGGTGATAAATCAACAGTAGCTGCTATGGAGCAACAAGAGCACTTATATGGAGGTCATTATGAGAAATAGAAGCACCTATGTATGGTGGTCGGACATATTTTTGAAGTTTTAGTATCAAAGCAGTGTGACTATAAGAAAAAATTATTGATCCTACGCTAACTGTATCAAGATCCATATAAAGATGGTGTTTAATGGCTTAACAATCTTGTACCAAAAGGGGCTTATCTATCTAAATATTAATTGAATGACACTGAGCACTAAATTTATATAACTTATAATATTTGGGTAATTGGAAACAGAACATAAAGGAATTAGATTATTATCTTTATGATTATTCTAGCTTACCTCTTCTTGCTTAAAAAATCTAATAGCTTGTACATCAGTAGCTGCAAAAAAATAACTTGTACAAATTGTATATGCCCACAGCGCTTAAAGAACAATCATCTCATAAAGATACTTCATCCTATCGAAAAATACTATAGAACCAAATAGACTATAATTTTTTTTTTAAATAGATTAAACAAGGAAAACGATCTTACCTTATGAGTAATCAAACATGGGTTGGCCTAAGTTACATCAAAACCTAAGAAATTAACATTACAAACAGACAAACAAACAAAGATATTAGATTTACACCACCAAATAAAATTACAAACAGCAATAGAAAAGAGAAAATAAATGTATACATCAAAACCAAATTTTATAGCAGCAAACCTAAAGCCGAACCTCATCAGGTTAGAGCACAGAAATACCAGCACTGATCATAAGTTATTTAACCAACACTGATGAGACTCCAACAGGTCTATAGACCCTCAGTGCTGCAGTGAACAGACTAATAAAAAAAATCTGAATTCCTTTTCCCAAACCAAAAAACAAACTACCAACCTGCTGGTGTTACATATTACTTTTTGAGACAACAAAACCAGAATACATCAGCCCCCTTTCATTTATCAATAATCATCCTCAATCCTCCCATTGACTTCATGTTTTACCTTTTCAATGACCTGTAATTTTTCTCTTTCTATTCCTCTTCCAACAAGACGTTTATGCTGCTAGGACCTAGGATGGCCAAGAGCAACCTAATTGTGCCGCATCACTTCTTTCTCTTATTACCTATTTTACTACAGTAAAGTATCTTTATAAACTAAAAGGGTAGCTCTTATGATAGGAATTAAACTTCATACAAGCAGAATTAGCCAGATAAGACAGTTAGCAGGGAGCTTCCTTATTGAAGAGTATGTGAGAAGTAAGTGCGTGCAGTTTGCTCATATCACTTCCCCCCCTCTAAATCCAGCCCCCGAATTAGAAAGGGGAAATAAAAAAGATGACAATTAACTGCGAGGAATTCTTTAATCAGGCATATTTGAGCAGTAAAGTAAAAAGCTTGAAGTGATTCGACATCAGTTGATCATGTTTCATTGAAAGAAAAGAGTTGAAAACCGTAAGGGGTATTTATAATGAAATTTTCAATTACCATATCCCACGTACTCTGGATCAATACTCATTCCCACCTCGGCCCACCCTTTACTTGTAATTCCTTTAAACAAAGATGGGACTTTAAGGAGTTGAGATTAAAAGTTCTCATTCCCACCATCAAATCCCACCCCCTAGTTTCATTATTAATAAGCATAGTGGTTTAACTTGAATAAGAACTGCCAAGGGGAGATGATTTTTTTTATATATCCAGAGTACAAAGGCATATTCACCTCAGCCCAATGCAAAAGGAGCGCAGCTATGAATCCCATTGGCAGATCCTTCCATTTCTTCCAAGTGACGTGATGCTACATCAACAACCCAATCCACCCGAAAGAAGTACACCAAGTGGGACATCTGTCATTAATCTCTTAAGCACAGATTTAAAAGAAATCAAGAGAGTAGGTTAATAAATCTCAAGACATAAGTCTACCGTAAACCAGACAAGAAGTAGAAATCTAACACAGGTAATTTCATATTCTTCAAAAATAACAAGAGAAAAAATTCTTCACATCGTATAAACCCGGTCTTAAGTTAGGAGCAAGTCGGAATAACCATGTAGTAAATCCAGGGGAGAAGTTTGGTTATTGTGACACTGAAACTAAGAGAAAATAGACAATCAACAGTTTTAATAAACCTTTTCAAAAGCTTCACGTAAAACTACTGGATCGTATGGAGTTGGAGGTATCTACTCTAAGTACCATGGCGGGTTGTTCCACCTTCTCAATCCACCTATAATATGTTAAATTTAATGGCAATAACATCCTTAAATGCCTAGTCTTAGAGTTAAGACCACGTTTTGGCCATATAGTTTATGAATAAGATAGTAGCATACCCTGTTTGCTTGAATATATATGTCCAGGAGGAAAAACGATGAACCGTTCACAATCATCACTTAAGATAGCAACTTATTCTACAACTTACTACTCAAATTGATAGTTGATATAATATTTGATCAAGTCTTCCAACCAATTACCTTATAATCCCAGACTGTAAATGTAAAACCTCTGCATATAACCTTAGCTTACAGACTTCCCTTATCTCCTTAGTCTATCATGAACTCGTGATGATATACAACACTACAAAAGATACTTGAACAGAAAAGAGTATCATGATAAATCTATAAAATATGACATATATTACTATTTTTCCTCATGCCGAGTAAGTGCAGTAACCCATTATTTTGCAATCATGCTACTGATATTTTGAAGTTGAATTTCCGAACTGACCTTCGACCATCAGAAAAATGTTCAGTAAAATCGAGTATAATAAACTTTCTGTGGACTGGTAAGTATAACTGAGGAAACCGCAAAAAGATTGAGCACAGGAGTTTATAACTCTGATAACTGATTATACCAGATTACAGAATTCTATTCTTTCAAACAACTATGAAGATTTTCACAACGGCAATATTATGAATTTGTTCAACAATAGTTACTCAAACAAAGGGGGGCTAGTGAGGAAGTGAATAATAAAAAAAATGCTGAATATTACATGTGGATTTCCTATATATCATCATATTATTTTACCTGTTGATTTAGCAAATCATTTTTACACAAACACAAACCAAAGACATCACTAAAGTGAATGCAGACAATTAAAAAATATGCCACACTGATATTTTCGTGGTGGCGAATGAGACTTAGAGAAATAATACCTAGGTAGAACGAGGCCTTGGGGTAGATTGTGCTGCGACGTACTGTAAAATCTCGAAGATTCTTGTTTCACCATAGTTCACAGCCTTTTGACGTACATGTAAGTCATATCACCAGCCCTAATTCTTAATTCCATCAAATTGCGATCAATTTCCGTCTCATGCTTTAAAACATTTGGTTTAAAGAAGGAATCATAAATGTATGTTGTTCCCTGAAACAAAAAAATCAGTCACATAAGAATAACAAACACATTCACTGACATTAAAATCAAACAAATGTGTGTATAAATTGATACCTTTTTCCTAGTTGATACAAGTATATTACGAATGCCAGTTTCGCCTCACTATACATGGGAAGCCTAGAAATAAGGAAGTTCAGAATTCAGACAATGCATGAGTTGAGCATGACAAGTTGACAACATCATCGAAAATCAATAACAATTCAAGCACTCACCATAAAATGAACGTGTCACTAACCCTCTCAAACACTGTCATTAGAGCAACTAAAATCCTGAAAGTTCACCAAACATAAGTACTTTGCTTCCAAAAAATTCACCGATCAAACAGAAAGAGAAACACAAATTAAAGAACCAAATTAAATATGATCAATATATACTCCATATATACCAGTATTGTCACCAAAAGCGAAACTACTCTATCTCCGGTTTATTCCACTCATATGCTGGATAGGCATAACCGAAAATCATACTGCAAGAAAAAACGAACAACAATCATCCAATTAAAACCAAAATCTGAGCTAATTTAAAACCATAATACACACAATATTAGTAGGTTACTTACACAAGTCCTCTAGTAAGAAAGTGCCCAATCATTTTGTATTCCTGAAACACAACAAAACAAATGCAAAAAAGGTAAACAAACTTTGCTAAAATATCACAAAATTAGACGTTTGTAGCAACCTGCAATAAGCTACATCACCTTAACTCAGAAATAATTACCAAATAAAGAAATCATACAATCTTTCTAAGGTCATTGAACAATTTCTATTGAATCGCCTAATTTTGGCAGCAATGTATAGACATTGCAGCTAATTACACCAGAATTCCACTTTGAACAATTTCATTGAACCGCCCAGTTTTAACAGCAATTTAAAGACATCGCCATGGGAGACAGAAGAGGAGACTAAACAAGGTATGGTGAAGGTAAATCCCTACTTCCTCTTTCTCTATCATGATAATCGATTTTTAGAAAAAATCGTCATTATAATCGTGAAAAAACATATTAATTGATCGAATGAAGTTGAAGAAAAATCTCAAACTGACCCCCTAAATTTATCAAAAATACAGCTTCAAGGAAATCAAATTAAAAATGAGGAGAGAGAAAGAGGATACCTTGATAGATCGGCTTAAACGGAGCGAAGACCAGAAGAGAAGCAGGAACATATGATCAGTGAGAAAGCCATGGAAGAGAAGATGAGGAGATGTTCCAATCTGATCGAAAAGGAAGGAGGGCGAACAAACCATAGTGTTTTTTGATGGAAGAGGAATTAAGAACGGCAGGTGAAGTAATGACATGGGAGAGAAGAGGAGAGGGGCAAGTGTTAAGAGCAGCGCCATGGGAGAGATGAGGAGAGTGGGCGAAGAAACCACAGAAGGCTGAATGAGGAAGAAGGGCGAAGAAACCCGACAAAATTAGGGGTGGAAAAATCAGGTGAGATAATGGAGGATGGGTAGAAGGCAACGTGGCAGGATCTGGAAGGAGGGCAAACAACGTAAAATAAAGAAGAATAAAGGGTATTATGGTCGTTTAACTGTTACATGAATAGTAAAACATATTCAAGCCTTTATATGTGTTATGATTGTTGTTTTTATAATATATGTAGTAAGTTGCTACTCTGTAAAAGCAAGATAGTGTTTTGTTTTTCATAAACCCTTTTTAAAAAAAATTAGTTATACTCTTAGCCTACATGCAATAGTTTTAAAAAAATAATGTGTTATTATATCCATATCCAAACAAAAAAAAATTATTATTAATTTCTTCCATTTTATGTAGCGGGTACGGGTATGGTTACATTTGTGGATATCATTCAATTTTAAAAGAAACAGTTATCTGATAAAGATATGATAAGTTTTTTTGCCCAACTTAAGTATTTTCTGTCGAAACCCTAAAGACCTAAGATTGCACTAATCACTTTACAATTCGAATAAATAATAATTTTCTCTAATTTTCCAACAACCCGTGATAAATTTTGATATGATTTTGTTCCACTAAAAATCCTATAAAATAAATTCGTTAGAATAGAGAAAAAATTTATTTAATCTCACTATATCGGAGTGTTAATTATACACTACCTTTAAATAAGAAATTGTGTTGTATTAATTTTTTAGAAAAATGATAGAAAATAGTGGAGTACTCCGTATTTTGCAAATGAATGTAATAGGGGTTGATAACCTCCCATTTTTTTTTTTTTGGTAATGATGACAGAGAAGTATAGATTAAAATAACCAGGGAGCCTTTTCTAAAAGCAAATATTGTCCAAATTTAATCGTCTCACGTACAAGCTTTTTACATAGTTTTATGCGATAATTTGTTGTACGCTTATGTTGACCCACAGAGTTTTTGATGATGACAGGCAAACTTAACTAATAAATGTTTAAGTTTCTATGCTAAGAAAACCAGGAGTTCCAGAGCAGGAACAAGAGAAGGCCAAAGCATGTAGACTTAGACAATCAGAGAAACTGATCAAGCAGGCATAAATAAGTTCCTGATGGGAACATGGTTCGAGAAGTTCCAGAGGTGGAACAACCAACATGCGGAGCAGCATGGAACATGAAGACAGGAAATAAGAGTTTATTTTCTAGGATTCATGTAAGTATGTAGTAGCGTGAAAGGTAATGGAACAAGGTGTCAAAAGGAACTCGTGGAACTTAGAGTCAAAAGCATCTAAGAGTCAGTGAATATGTTGCATATTATTATCGTAATCTGTAGGGATTTATTTAGAGTTTTGTTTCTTAATAAATCTCTACTTGGTTAAGAGTTTTAGATAATATGCACTAGTTATTTTAGGATAAGATTTAGTTTTAAATAAAAGATAAGTTTTAAATTAAATCAACTTTAATTAGGATTCTGATTTTAATTTCATCTTTTATTTATTTTTATCTTACCTGCTTTTGGAAAATAAAGAGTCAAAATTTAAAATACGTATAATGAGTTTGTGAGTGTTGGAACTTGTAATGCAAGTTCCTGCACGAACGAAATCTCATGTATTTATTTCACGTTTATGAAAAGGTTTTCAGTAAAATATTTTTGCATAAGAAAATAAATAAAAAGTGAGTTTTGGAAAAATATCTCCTGGATTATGTTTTGATAAAACGTTGCTTTTTCTCCAAGTATTTATTTTCTTTTTATTTCCTATTTTTACTCTAACTGTTTTACTGTAAACGTGGTATAAGTTGTGCCCAAGACTTTGACTGCTTTCTCCCCAAGTTTCTCCCCAACTAACTGATCATGGGTAAGTGCCTAGAAGTTAGGAAACTTACTGTTAGTGGAGGAATTAGTGGGATTATGGTTAAGTCTTGTACACGCTATAAATAGAGGCTTATATCTTCATTCCAAAGAGTCTGACTTGTGTCATTCCATAAGGGTTGGCTGTGGAATAATGTTATAGAAGAATATGTTTTTCATTCCACATTTTTGAGTCAGTTCCTACGAGTTCCAAGTTCCTACGAGTGACATGTTCCCCATTGGTTTTTCACGTGCTACATTCTAGAGGGATACTAATCAATTATCAATCATCAATATTTTGAGAGTTGGTCAAGGGTTGAGTGAACTCTTGTAATGGGGAATTGGTCAAGGGTTTGAGTGAATTCTTGTATCAAGTTTTGGGCTGGAACTTGAGTGAGTTCCTGATGTGTATGGGGCAGGAACGTGAGTGAGTTCCTGATATGTATTTGGGTAGGCTTTGAGTGAAGTCTATGAGAGAGAAGCAGAGAGGCTTTGAGTGAAGTCTAAGAGTCAAGAGAGACTTCTAGGGAAGTCAGTGAGAGCGTAGTTGTTTGAGGGAACAACTATTGGGAACTTGAGTTCGTAGAGGAACTCAAGTAATGGCCAAGTTTCTTATAGGATTGTAACTGAGTTGTTGCCCTATAGTGAAAAGAGTTTGAGTTGAAATCCCTAGTGGGTCGAGGTTTTCTTTCCAGTTGGGCCCTGGAAAGTTTCCTCGTAAAATCTCTCTTGCATTGTTTCTATACTTGCTTATGTTCTTTATAATTCCGCAAAAATTGGTTAGCAAGTTCCATATTACAATTCACCCCCCCTCTTGTAGTGTTCCATCCAAATAACAATTGGTATCAGAGCCGGAACTCGCTGATAAGCAGGCAACCCTGCCGAGTTAAGTTCCTGGAAGGAGGAACAATTACAAGAAACTTGATGAAAGGAACTCGATCCTACCCATTCAAAGGAACAAGGCAGATCTGACTTTTATTGTTGAATAAAAGTCAGTCAAGGTGTAACAGGCGATCTTCTAAGGTAAATATCTATTCCTTTAGACCTTCTTTGTGTGCATGCATTAATTTATTGTGTGTTCCTTGCATTGTTTCTAATGGAACTTCTGTTTTGTTTTCATTTAAAATTAAATTTGAAAAATCTAAAATCTATATTTAATAAATGATTTTTCAATTTATTTTTTCAAACTTCAGTACATTAAAATTATGTCAAGGAAACGTATTTTGAAAAATGCATATATGTGGAACTCGGAGTTTTTAATTTTTAGGCAACAAAATATTCTTCTTATTTTTTCTCTGCCTAAGAACTATTATTTTATATGCTTCATGAATATATTGAATATCATTTATATGAAGGCTTATTGTATCTTGGTAGTAGTTGTTGTGTTGATTATTTTCTTAACAGTTACTACTAACAAGAAGGGACCCAAATCTGTTGGGTTCCCTTGACAAAGAAATTGGTACAGGAACAAACAAAGATGCACATTAATATGTCAGAGTTCCTATGAATATAAGTTCCACATTGAGGAACTCACTGGATCACTGTTGACCCACGAGTTACACTTAGTAACTCATGAGGGTGTGACATTATTAAAGATACATTACATCAGCACCCCACTTCGGAACAAGGATCAAAATCCGAAGAGGAACTTCTAGATAAAGGAACTCATTCCAGCACCATTCCAAGGAACAGATAAAGGCTGCAACTAAAAGATCCTTAATGATATATTTAAGGTAAACATCTAATGTTTGAGATCTTTATATGCATACGCTATTTATTTAACTCAAGTTCCTGACAACGTTTTATGAAAATTATTCAAATGTATTTTGAATTTGTTTAATCGATTTTGGATCTTCTCAAATATGTTTTTGTGAGACAAATTTCAGATTCTAAAATTGATTTTACATTTATGCATTATTTGTTTAATAAGAATGGTTCAATGAACAAGACAAAGGAACAATGCATATAGCCACTCTTGGAACTTGGTTTCCCTGCGAAGGGAACTTTATTCTTTGGGCTACATAATCTAATGTTATATCATTTATTGTCCAAAGAACGATTTTTCCATGTATTATGAGTATATTGAATATTTATTACATGTATGCATGTTGAATCTTAGATCCAGCAGTTTAAAATAATCATTTTCTAAGATGCTAATGCTAAAAACAAAGGAACTGAAATCATGTCAAGTTCCCAAGACCATTAATTGTTTACAGGTCTGTTAGTTTACAATTTTTGTATACTTTAATCTTCTAAATTATGCTACTTAAATATATTTACTACTAATGCATGATTATGGAACGTAGTAGAAGAGAAATGATTTTTACAGGTTTATAACTCATGATTGAGTGTGTGTATGAAGTAAAGGAACAACATCAGAATTACACCAAGGAAAAATGAGTTGGAAATCCATTAGATTCGTTGGAATAGTGAAGAGGAACTCAGGCTCGGAACTTGGAACTTCAGATGTAAACTAGTTCCAGTTCCACCAGCATGTAAGTTCCTTCCAAATATGATGGGTCATATCAACGAATCAACTCACATGCACTATATAATTGGAAGTCACTTTGAACATCTCAAAGGAACTCAATCATGTGAAATGCTAGTAAGGTTGTTCCCTCATTTTACTTGTGTTAATTAATGTTGAATTTTTTATAAACCTGTTTCTCTTAAATTATTGTGCAAACTAACCTTATTTGTGTTATAGGTTTTGTTTTGGAATTTAATATGTATAAAATGCATAATAATAAGTTTCATTGATCAAAGGAACTCTTTCTAAGTTCTGGTGAAACAATCAGCGAACTCAAGGTTACAGTAACTTGATAAATGGTGCATAAACTATTTGATAGCAAATTTTTGGTGTCAAAGTTTTTCATGTACAAGTTCTTGGTTCTTGTTAACCTAAGTTCCATGGAATATATGTTTCATGTTTCTTTCGTGAAGTAACTTTTCAGGAACATCATATTTTGTTATTATGTTTGAGTATATATATATATTTATTTTAGACTAACCTGCTAATCATAACTTTGCACAAAAGTACTACACTTGAGTGTTATTTTTTCCCAGATTACTCATATTAAAATAACTCAAGATGGAGAATGGTCATGAAGACCATAGGAACATGTTCTAGCTTACTTGTAACATGAAAAATGAGGTGGCTACAACTAAGGGGGAACAACTCGTTATATCTCGACAATGATTGTTCTATGAAAGAAAATTCACTATTATCGTTTGGTTGCTACCTACAGTGGAAACTTATAACTTTTGACAGTTAAGGTAAGATTGGTTCCAAATGAAAAGTTGGTAAGTCAAGTTCCTGTTCCATTGTGAATTTTTATTGTCGAGTAATTAATGCACATTTGTTTAGAGTTTCCAAAATTATGTTTTCTCTGGTAATTTTAAAAACAAATTACATCATTAGTAATAAATGTCATAGTTGAAGGGAATCAAAGAGGGAACACATACTTTGTGGATCACAATTTGGTTCCTAACAATAATTTGATATTTCTAGGGGTTATTGAAGATGATCCAGAGTTTACAACAAATATAAAAATGTGCGTTGAAATAAGTGAATATATTACTTGTGATTGAAACTAACATGACTATTCCCAGCAACAGGTTAAAGTTTATTTCAATATTGAACTCGCAAGTTCCTGTAGAACTAATCGAGTTTCTAATGATAAAATATGTCACTATTAAAAGCAACAGTAGCCAGCTACATAAGCTCATGTCGAGGAACCTCAAACTAAGGTTCAAGTTCCAGTTCATGAAGCTGAAGATCAACTCGATCAATCAATATCATGCAACAAGTTCCACGACTGCTCTAGTAGTAGAGGAATTGCCAGATTCATTTATCGAGTTCCTGTGTGCACTACAACATTCATTCAATCAATTTATCAATGACATCGACAAAGGAACTCAGAGAAGGTTGGTTCTTGAAAGGAACAACCAGTCAGAAAGGTATTGATTTTTAGGAGACTCTTTCTCCAGTAGCTTGTTTATAAGGTAATTATATATAATCCTATGTTGTTGCACATATGGGACGTAGGTTGTTCCAAACAGAAGATGACTTCTTTTTTTCTTATAAAGAACAATGTCAAGTCCCTTCTTGAAAACTGATTTTAAAATTAACATATTTTGTTTTCAAGAGAAACTGATTTATTAGTGATATATATACATAAATGTTGAACATAACGAATTGTTTTATAAGGTTTCATTATCATAAGTGTTTATATGAACATGATGAAAGAACACAACAACCACTCTCTTAATTTCTATAAAAATTAAATAGAGAGTGATATTTGAAATGATCAAATGACAAAAGCATGTCAAGGAACTTCTGAAGAATGATTGACAATATTCGATTACACATGAATGTTTCCATAAGATGTGAGGGCATCAAGATGGTGGAACTAGCACTCTAGGAACTCGAACATAAAGTCATCAAAATCAGTCCAGCACTTCAAAGAAATCATATACATGGTGAAAATTTATATAAGGTAAATTTTTCTTATTCATATCATAGCATGTTTTAATGCGTTATATTGTTAACTTATTAATACAAGTGTACAAGTTTTGCAATGCATTATGTGAATATGCTTTCTTTATGATTTCATCTACTCATGGACTGTTTGGAGGATCAAGACTTAGTGAAGCATGACATGAGCATAACATAGTCTTTAACAAGAGTTTTGTTGATTTGGAACGCATACACATATTTAAATAAGGCACTTATGTATGCTTAAAGTAAATGTGTCACACTTGTATTTTGTGCTGTAAAAGGAAAACGCATTATAGCTTATTTTTCCAAAGAATTATTCTTCATGCATCATGAATTTTCTTTAAAAATCCTTCATATGAATGCATGTTATAATTTGGTTGTTGTACGTATTTATCACTGATTATATATTCTTTGGTACAACTAACAAATCTTTGTGTAAGTACTTTACTAAACTCATAAAGTAACATGAGCGTAAGAATGCAGAGACGCATCACACTCCCACAGGAACACGAGCAAGACTAGATGAAGGTTCCTAAGGGATGATTGTGAGCCATACACAAAGCTTCAGAGGTATGATTGTTAAATTGTCCAATATTTAACCGCTAATAGACCAAATATTGCCATATCCATAGGTCTAAGCGAGAGGTTCCAATCAAATCTCCGAAAGTCGCATTTTACCATCCTATAACTCTTGATCAGAAGCACGAGAAAATGTGACTGGAACTCAGTATATTCAAGCTGGATATATTTTCCTTGAAGTTCCCCAAATATGGCAAAACTGTAAGTATTTAGCTTTTGGTAAAATTAATCCCACGCAATTCTTGTGTGTGAACATAGATCAGAATTGTACATTGTGAAGGACTCTCCTAATTTCTCGTTTTTTGGTTCATAATTACTTGTGCTAACTGATGAAAAGGTAAAAAGAAGAGTCATAAGCCATGTTGTTTTGTGTGTTCCTATTACTAGTACGACAAGCAATTTTTTATATTTTTTCTTTTGATTCAATCTTCGTTTATTCTTTTTCCTTTACAATTTTTCGTATTTGCTTAATGAAAGGACTCCTTGCCGATCTCAATTTTCCTCAAGGATGTTCCATCTTCTGTTAAGTTACACCCAATAAAATAAAATTTTATCTTTTAAATGTTTCAATCTATCATAAACACCTAAAACACTTAAAATCTCTTTCACCTATATCCTAAAAGACTTATGCACCAATTAAGTTTTGTTCCTCACAAAAATGTTTCCCAATATTCTCTTACCATATCAACCTATTAGAAACCACAAAAGCCAAATCAATACCACACGTTGATTTATTTGTTCTCTTCAAAAACATTCTCAAAAATTCATCACTATACAAAACCCTCTACAAAATATTCCTCCTTTGTCACTAAATCGATGCAGCAACAACTGAGGGGGAACTAATGAGGAAGGTGATTAATAGAGCGTTAATGTACATTTTGAAAAAAAAAGGGAGATGAAAAAAAAAAGGAGACAAAAGAAATCGAAAAAAAAGGGTAATAAAAGGAGAGATATGTGAAAATAGAAAGAGAAGGGATCATAAGTTCCTACAAGCATTTCAAGTTTCCAAGTTGAAATGCAAATGAAGCTGTCTATACCTTAAAGAATTATCTCAAAAATTATGTAGTTCCTTCAAGATTCACATGGGAACTTACACCATAAATGTAAGTTCCTACAAAAATTGAATCAAGGAACTATCAAAAAGTTTCAAAGAATTTATACGTACTGCTAAAGAAGAATAGAAGAAAGAAAGGAACAACGGTGTATTTTATGGCGAGGATCTTCAGTTGAAAATCCGTAAAGAAGGAGACATGCAGAGAAACAAGTGACAAAGGAATACATTCATTAAAATCATGAGCCATGCCTAACCTTTACCTCATAAATTGCCTATCCCTGCAAAATACAAATTGATGGTGTTTATGTATTTTGAAATAATTTTTCATTATTTTTATTTTGCTTTTCTGTTTTTTTTTTGGGTGAACTTATTTCTTTCTTTTCTGCTTGTTGCTAAGGAACATTGGCTTATGATAATTTCTTTTCACTTTGAATTCTATTCGCTTGAGTATGATTGTCTAAACAGTACAACATTGAGGGAGATATTTTGCTTTGTCTCTGATTCTGACTAACCATTCTCGTTAGTATGGTGCTGTGATGGGATTAAATTAATACAATTAGCTAAACCTTTTTGATGATGCCAAAAGGGGGAAAAGAAAGGCAAACATTGAAGGCAAAATATTTTGAGTTCCTAGTCTCAAATATCTGCTTTTCTCAAGTATGTTACAACTATGTATATTCTTTTAACTCTTGTAAATATTTTGTTTTAAGATTTCTATGCATGTTGGATTTATTTTCTCTATTAAGTTTGCTTGGTTTGTCATCACCAAAAAGGGGGAATTTGTTGACCCACAGGGTTTTGATGATGACAGGCAAACTTAACTAATAAATGTTTAAGTTTCTATGCTAAGAAAACCAGGAGTTCCAGAGCAGGAACAAGAGAAGGCCAAAGCATGTAGACTTGGACAATCAGAGAAACTGATCAAGCAGGCATAAATAAGTTCCTGATGGGAACATGGTTCGAGAAGTTCCAGAGGTGGAACAACCAACATGCGGAGCAGCATGGAACATGAAGACAGGAAATAAGAGTTTATTTTCTAGGATTCATGTAAGTATGTAGTAGCGTGAAAGGTAATGGAACAAGGTGTCAAAAGGAACTCGTGGAACTTAGAGTCAAAAGCATCTAAGAGTCAGTGAATATGTTGCATATTATTATCGTAATCTGTAGGGATTTATTTAGAGTTTTGTTTCTTAATAAATCTCTACTTGGTTAAGAGTTTTAGATAATATGCACTAGTTATTTTAGGATAAGATTTAGTTTTAAATAAAAGATAAGTTTTAAATTAAATCAACTTTAATTAGGATTCTGATTTTAATTTCATCTTTTATTTATTTTTATCTTACCTGCTTTTGGAAAATAAAGAGTCAAAATTTAAAATACGTATAATGAGTTTGTGAGTGTTGGAACTTGTAATGCAAGTTCCTGCACGAACGAAATCTCATGTATTTATTTCACGTTTATGAAAAGGTTTTCAGTAAAATATTTTTGCATAAGAAAATAAATAAAAAGTGAGTTTTGGAAAAATATCTCCTGGATTATGTTTTGATAAAACGTTGCTTTTTCTCCAAGTATTTATTTTCTTTTTATTTCCTATTTTTACTCTAACTGTTTTACTGTAAACGTGGTATAAGTTGTGCCCAAGACTTTGACTGCTTTCTCCCCAAGTTTCTCCCCAACTAACTGATCATGGGTAAGTGCCTAGAAGTTAGGAAACTTACTGTTAGTGGAGGAATTAGTGGGATTATGGTTAAGTCTTGTACACGCTATAAATAGAGGCTTATATCTTCATTCCAAAGAGTCTGACTTGTGTCATTCCATAAGGGTTGGCTGTGGAATAATGTTATAGAAGAATATGTTTTTCATTCCACATTTTTGAGTCAGTTCCTACGAGTTCCAAGTTCCTACGAGTGACATGTTCCCCATTGGTTTTTCACGTGCTACATTCTAGAGGGATACTAATCAATTATCAATCATCAATATTTTGAGAGTTGGTCAAGGGTTGAGTGAACTCTTGTAATGGGGAATTGGTCAAGGGTTTGAGTGAATTCTTGTATCAAGTTTTGGGCTGGAACTTGAGTGAGTTCCTGATGTGTATGGGGCAGGAACGTGAGTGAGTTCCTGATATGTATTTGGGTAGGCTTTGAGTGAAGTCTATGAGAGAGAAGCAGAGAGGCTTTGAGTGAAGTCTAAGAGTCAAGAGAGACTTTAGGGAAGTCAGTGAGAGCGTAGTTGTTTGAGGGAACAACTATTGGGAACTTGAGTTCGTAGAGGAACTCAAGTAATGGCCAAGTTTCTTATAGGATTGTAACTGAGTTGTTGCCCTATAGTGAAAAGAGTTTGAGTTGAAATCCCTAGTGGGTCGAGGTTTTCTTTCCAGTTGGGCCCTGGAAAGTTTCCTCGTAAAATCTCTCTTGCATTGTTTCTATACTTGCTTATGTTCTTTATAATTCCGCAAAAATTGGCTAGCAAGTTCCATATTACAATTCACCCCCCCTCTTGTAGTGTTCCATCCAAATAACAGCTTATTTATTATAATTTAATAGAAAAATAGGTATAGTGGGATATAGTATTTTTATTGAACACAAATTCTTATTTACAAAGGGTGTACAATAAATATTGTACACCAAAGTAAAAGTTAACTCATAATGTTTAAAAGTTAAGCTTATATATGTAAAAGTTATCTACTTTTTAGTGATAAATTTTTTCATTTCAGTAGAACATATTTTTCAAAGCCACCAATAATTTATAAAATTAATCATTTAACCATTTCTATGAACTTTTTTTTACTAATATAAAAGTTAATCAAAACTAGGTTAAAGTTACAAAAAAATGTGTAAAAGTTATCTTGGTGTACAATAAATTTATTGTACACCTTGTGCGCGCAAGACCTTTTGTTTATTGAATGCCAGAGGGTGTGGGGGACATAATTTTAAGTAGTGGAAAGAGAGAAATAATAAAAAATTAGTGAGCAGGGCCGGCTAAAGGGAGGTCCAGGCGGACCTACAACACCGAGCCACAAAATTTGGGGCCCCAAAAAGAAATTATGTTGGTCAAACCCCAAGAACAAATATTTTATATTTAACGGCTGCTTTATTATGCATTATGTAATCTATATCTCAGTTGGTAAGGACTCATAATTGTAGTAGCTAAGATCAGGGTTCGATTCTTCGCATGCCCCCTTTTTTCATGTCCATCAAACCTTTACAATAATTTTCTCAAACCATCATACATAAAACGTTAAACCATATTATTAATTTGAGTCTATATTTTGTATGAATAAAATAATATTAATATAATAATTATGTATTTTACATTAAATAATTACCCGTACAAATTTATAGGGGCCCAATAAGGGCCCGCTAAAGGGAGGTTCAAGCGGACCTTCAGCACCGGGCCACAAAATTTGGGGCCCAAAAAGAAATTATGTTGGTTAAACCCCCAAAACAAATTTTATAAAAATAACAGCAGCTTTGTTATGTATATGTAATCTTTGTTCCAGTTGGTAAGTACTCATAAGTGTAGTAGCCAAGACTAGGGTTTGAATCCTCGCTTGCACCCTTTTTTATTTGCTTTTTTCATGTCCATCAACCATTTTCATCAATTTCTGAAACCATCACACATAAAACGTTAAACCATATTATTAATCTATATAATATACTAAAAGAGAGGAAATCAATGTGGTGATGACAAATGTCACTCATTGATTCGCCTCTCTTTTAATATAAAATGAATTAATAGATAATGTTTATGTCATATTTAACTTAATGAATTTTATGGTAACCATTGCTAATATGGAAAAATCAATAAAGAATTAAAGAGCCATCAATATTTTTACTAACTTATATAGAAAATTTTCTATATATATGTATAAGGAATATCATGTAAATCTATATTTTATATCTATCTCTTTTCTATTGTTGGAAAGGATCATTCTCTGAAAAAATAATCTATTACTTCGTAGCCTATGTTCATGATTATTAGTTCTTTGGCATTCATTTTGCTTAATCATATATATACTACATTTTATTATTATTTTTAATTTTTCTTACTGCTGTGTATTTAATCTCATCGCAATAAGTTTCATATGCGAAGATCGATGATATTTATTACGAAGTATTATTCGTTTACACCTAAGTATAGTACGAACTTCTACGTGTTATTCAAAATTCCTATTCAAAAATTTAAAGTTAAATTTAATAACATACCAGTATAATTTATTATCCAAGTAAGAGAGAATAATTTGTTCAAGTATTACTTAGTTGTGTTGATGTTGGACATCTGTCCCCAACTTGTGTTAAATATTATACTTTATTCAAAATTATGATCTTCGACATCGCTAATGATTCATCAACCTTAATCTCTTATACTTCCTCCGTTCCGGAAATATCGCACCATTGTTGACTTTTACTCTTTTAACCATTACTTTGACTCTTAATATCTCAAATCGTGTTTAAGTAAAAATTATAAAAAATTAATATTTAGAAAATATATATCGATACGAATCTAACATGACCTAACATTAATAAAATTTCATTACGTACAAATCACAAAAAATGGCCAAAGTCGTAGTGTGAATAGTGTAAAAAACAAATGGTGCGATATTTACGGAACGGAGGAAGTATATGTTTTGACTTCGGTTTATATGAATTCTTACTCATAACATACTAATAATGAGTGGTATTGGAATGGAGCATGAGATTGTTTTGACCAAAATGCTAATAGTTGATAGAAAATGGCTAATTGATGGAAAATGCATTATTTCTGAATTCCTATATAAAAAATGCTAACAGTTGATCGATAATGGCTAATTGTTGAAATATATTGTGTACACATCAAGATCATTGACTAAAAACATTATACTAAGAATCTCTTCAATATCACAATATTTACAATATGACGATAACCTGTTTAACATAAAAACAAAAATATTTTAACAAGGTTGTCTAAAATATTTTATTTAAAATATTTTAACACCAATTAGCATGAATTAAAATATTTAACTTAAATTTACTATGACTAATTGTATGTATTGTCAATTTTTATTTAAAAATGTGTCTTATATTGACTGCGGATATGTATAACGAATATTTACCTTTGCTTTAATATTCGAAGTAAAGGTTGTGTAAAATATGATTTATTGAAAAAAAAAATTGTTTAATAAATTTGTATTTTTTCTTTTTCGAATTTAAAATTTCTACTTATCCTTTTATTTAATACTTCCTTAATGTTTTAAATGATTTTTTAAAGAGTTTTATAGTTTTATTTTATATTATTAGTTTCTTTGTCTTTATCATTTGATGGGTAATATATTTGCCTTTATTTTACATTGTAATCTAATTATAAATCTTCACGCGCATTTTTTGATAACGAAAATCGATGTGCAGCTATGTCGCTCTCTGATTTGCCTCTCTTGTACTTGATTCTATAAAAATTTCACTATCTCCCAACGTACCTATTTTTCAATTAAATTATAATATATAAGCTTACAATAACTTCACGTAAAACTCCGTGAAAAGACTATTGCAACGATTAAATTTGGACGGAGAGAGTACATATTATAATGTTTTGTTTATTTACTCAATTATTCTAATAAGACACTGGAATTGTAGAAGACTCTACAGAAGAATTTAATTCAAAAATCTCGACCAAAACAAAAAAAATGTTAGTCCAGGGGTGGGTTTGAGGCGAGTGTGGATACACGGGTCGGTGATAGACCGGGGATGAGTTTTATTTTTCACCCGTTAATATATAAGGAGATTGGGAGGGTTGAGTATCTTTCCTATCGTGATTCGTGAGTGACGGGGATATGGATGAGAATTTTAGACGAGTAAGAGTATGGAGACCCCGACCATCCCCAAAGTCATGACTAGCTGAATAAAGGAAATAAGTTTGACATAAGTGATGAATGGGGAGGAAAACAATTTTGTCTATGTACCCTTATTTGTTTTTTTTAATCGATAAGACACTAAATGAGGCTATAACAAATTTATCCATCATTAGTTTTAATTAGGAGATTATCTATAAGCTATATGTGTCCAAAGTATATTCTAATCAGACACCCAAATTGTCAAATACGCTAGGATAGAGTTTTAAAATTCAAAACTCTCTTACCCGAAATTAATGTCGGGCCCAACCATCTCGGGCTACGTTTGACACATGTGATGAATGGGTCGCAAAATAATTTTGTCTATGTGCCCTTATTTGTTTTCTTATTTTAATAAATAAGACACCGAATGAGGCTATAACAAATTTATCCATCATTAATTTTAATTAGGAAAATATCTATAAGCTATAATTAATGTGTCTGAAGTATAATGTAATTAGACAACCAAATTGTCAAATACTTTTAGAGTTTTAAAATTCAAAAATCTCTTATCAAAAAAATAATGTATGGTCCAGCCCTGTAGGGCTTGGTTTTAGGCGGGTGTGGATACACGTACATGTAATGAAGCGGGGTTAATTTTATTTTCCGCTCGTGAGGCGGGGATTAGGACGGGGATGAGTATCATACCTATCGTGGAGACGGGCATGGGGATGAGAATTTTAGGCAGGTACAAGTGTTGAGGGACCAACCTACCCCATTTCGAAGTTATCTCTAGCTGAATACGGTATATGGTGGGAGTGAGTGTTAAATGATCGGGCAATGATATAGATGGTAGGGGAGTATTAACTGGATATGACTATCGATGTAAAGAGCGGATGGGAATAAATTTATGTTTGACATGGGTTATGAAAGGGGAAGAACATAAATGTATCTATATACTCTTATTTAACTTTTTTTGAATTTGTTAAATAAATAAGACAAGGAACGGGGAAGTAGCAGATCTATCCATAAGCTCTATTTTAATGACAATTTTATTTAATAAGAAGATTATCTATAAGCTCTATTTTGATGACAATTTTCTATAGCTATAGTTTAGTAAAAGTTTAGATATGCAAATTTAATATTCATATCATAAATCGTGCATCGCACGAGTACTATACTAGTTTGACACTATATTTTGTATAAATAAAATAATATTAATATAATAATTATACGTTTACATTAAATAATTGCCTGTAAAAATTTGTAGGGCCTAATATTTGTATTTAGCAAAGGGCCTCCAAATTGTGAGAGACGACCCTGAGTCTAATATCTGTATTTTAGCACATAATCTCTAAATTACTGGAGACGGCCCTGTTAGTGAGACCCCATAAAAAAATGTGATGATTAAATTAGAACAGATATAAATAAAAAGTTTGATAATTAAAATGAGGCAAATGAAGTAATTTGACACGGACGAGAATGGAGGGAGTAACAAAATAACGTTAGCACCAAAAAAAGTATGGTCCCACCGTAGCACTGTTTATGTTCCGTAAACTAGTTCCCTCTTTCGTCTAAACTAACCTTATATGCTCCCACCTTCACAACTCGACACCAACGCCCTTATCAGTTATCACTCCCTCCTTCCTCACTAGTCACTAGTCACAGTCACTAGTCACTAGTCACTACACTACATTTTAAGTATTGAACTTACACCTCTCCCTCTCTCTTTCTATCTTCCATTGCTTCTCATTCTCAAGTCTCAAGTCTCAAGTCTCAAGTCTCAACAACAACAGTCGATCATGCCCTCCCTCCTCGAGTACGTGTTTTCCATTCTCAAACACTTGTTTAATTTATTTATAATATTTTGTATAGACAGATTTGAATTCAGGTTGTATTGGATTTTATATTAAAGAAAAACTTAACAATATAATGCAGGCTTTTGAAGAATGTTGGGAAGAATCAGGTAGCTTCAACCCCAGATGGCGTAACAACGAGTGGAGAGGGAAACAACAATACTACGACTAGTACTAGCAATGAGGATGATGGTTATAATAGTGGAAGTAGGAGTTACCCACCTATTGAGTGCTATGCATGTACTCAAGTCGGTGTTCCAGTATTCCATTCTACTAGTTGTGATCGAGCTGGCCAACCTGAATGGGAGGCTTCTGCAGGATCCTCCCTTTATCCAATTCGAACCCCAAATGATTTTCGATCTCGCTCTAAACTACAGGCCAAAGGAAAGCATCTCCAACGACGTCCTACGGGCCCCTTTGGACCGATATTAGACCCCAGGAGCGATACGGTCCGGAGATGGAACCGAAACATTTTGTTAGCACGTGCCGTCGCACTAGCCGTTGATCCTGTCTTCTTCTATGCTTTATCTATCGGCCGAAGTGGCTCGTGTCTTTACATGGATGGGGTTGTAGCAGCTGTCGTCACCCTCATTCGTACGTGTGTTGATGCTGTTCATCTGTGGCATGTGTGGCTCCAGTTCCGCCTGGCGTACGTGTCCAGGGAATCGCTCGTTGTTGGCTGTGGGAAACTCGTGTGGGACTCACGTGCCATCATTTCGCATTATGTACGTTCATTGAAAGGCTTCTGGTTTGATCTCTATGTTATTCTTCCAATTCCACAGGTATCAATTGTGTTACTCAATTTTAATTCTACTTTTTTTTTTAAAAATAAAGATATTTGTGATATTTATGCCAATTTAATTTTTAAATTTTGTAACAACTATTTGGGATGGACGAAAAAGAAAAGTGTAACAACTAATCTGAGATGGAGGGAGTAACTTTTTAATTAGAAATTCAATGAAAAAGTAGGGAAATTAAAGCGTTGGTTAACTGAGGCTCATATGGATAAAAATCAGATAAAATCCGTTGAAAGATGGTGAGTATCAAACGTATTTTTCATAAAATTAAGGTAATAAATATTGAATTACATTTTATAATATGGTAATACAAAAAAAATGAAATAATACTTTTATATATGTATCATGTTATTCATGTACGAGGCATTGATGTGTAATGTAACGGCCTAGGTTCAGAACAGTAACGGAGTGAAATAGTGAAAGGGGTGTTGAATAAGGTTCCTAGTTTCCTACCTAATGGCTGATAGTGACTTCAGAAGTTCATAGTAACAGTCCAACAGACCTAACATGTAGTTGAGCTTGTCTTACTGTACAATTTGTGATGTTAGTATGTTACTGTTTGGGTAAAACTGGTTTTAGCAAATAATGTACTTATGTACATCCCACGTTATGTTGCGATTAAAGCGAAAATTAGAACAAACTTATCTGATTCGATGAACTGAACGAAGAACAATTGTTGCGTCGTGGACACCCACTGTCCTAAAAGACGATTCCGCGCTACCTCCCGGTGCAATTTTGTGTGAGAGTAAAACGGTCAAAAACATTGATCATAGTAACGGACGTAATTAATGGCATTTAATAAGTACCAAGTACCAAGGCCCGGCGCGCGCGCGCGTGTGATGTGTCCACCCATACCATTCTCACACTTTCTTAAACAAGAGTTACACTCATTCCCCAATTAATAAACAAGAGGAATATGAAGAGTTTTTCCAATGTGGGACTCTTGAATTTTCACTCACCCTTTTTTCCTTTGTGTTTCCCAATGAGAATTTCCAACACGTTATACACGGAGTAATACCAGTTCATTTCAGTAAGAAAATATAATTTTGTTTCGTTAGAATGGAAAGATGAACATTTCCAATTTTTAATGTGTTTTGTAATATAAATGGGTATGGGCAACCCAATTGACAATATTGGGAGTAGCTACTCAAGTTTATAAGTTGGTATTTTCTTTTCTCTTTGTCCAATGTGACATGTGAGACACCTGACATGTGGTTAATAATGGGTTTCAACAGTACCTGTTGGTAAGCACTCCAAAACTCGTGTTTTTTTCGATAAACTTGTTTAAGCAATTCAAGTCCTCAAGTTTTTAGCAAAACTCCCTGTATTTTATTAAGCAGGTATGATTATCATCTTCATCATTAGAATGAAAAAAAAAAAAGTACAATTTCCAAAAAGTCTTTCATGTGTTTTGGACTTTTGGTGTCTGAAATTTGTAAATATGGTTTTAGCAACTAAAGTCCTAGCTAAATGCGTTGCTTTCATTAAGCTGATATGAGAGTCTTTCAATAGAATGGAAAAATATACATTCACCTCAATAATTTTCTTAATTTCAAATATTTTCGAGGATTCTGAAACACGGTAAATTTTGGTATGAACTAAAGCTTTCCTCACTTCAATTGTGTGTTTTTATAAAAGAAAAATTGTGTTATTTCAGGTATTTATATTTTAATATCTATCAAAATTCAAAAATTATGTGGAATTGTGGCACATATTGTCAGAGTTATGATGTAACCAGGTTGTTATCAAGCTGTGAAGTTAAGCTATCAAGTCAATATCATTCATTAATATTATCCTCTGTAGTTTAATACATATTGCCATTTTGCTTGCTATTATGTGGGTTAAGGGAAAACAGAAATTTGCAAATTTGGGAGTTTCTGCTGAGATCATGAACTAGAATCTGTTTCCAGCATACATATTGCCTGTTATCATCTCTGCTAATCCACTGACTGTCAAGATACAATCATACAATACCTCATATTGTATAGTTTGATAGACACTTTCAAATAACCTAAATTAGGTTATTCCGTTTCAATTAATCTGTAGCTCCTGGAAATTAATGTAAACATGCAGCTTATTATTTGGTTATAACGTCCAAGTCATGAAAGAAAGTTGCCAACTTATGCAACTTTTCCGTCAGCTTGATGTGTACGTATATGTGTATATGTTATCAAGTGTGTGAGAAAAGTGAAATTAACTCTGCAACTGCTAGTCTGTTTGCATATTTAGCGAAATTAAGGGGAAAAAGGAGTTAAATTGGTTACTTGAGCCTAAATGCTGAGTCAAGCCTGTCTCCGTCTTTGAGGGAATTGTTCTGTGGTTTTGGTTTAGGAAGGTAACTCATCACAAAATGTATGTGTATGCAATGAAGAAAGGGCATACCCCAAAAAGTACTTTTATACAATTTGCAAATGAGGTTTTCATGAGACATGATGTTGATAGTGTTATCAATAGTGAGTAATAGTACCCCAAATTCCAAGCACACTGGTGCAGTTGAATGAGTATTCAGTTGATACTGTCTGAATACAGTCGTGTGCATGCTAGAGTTCTAGGAAACATTCAACCAGATTGTTAAGATTAATCTTTGTTCGTGCTTGCAGCTCGTATTCTGGTCTGTTGTTCCAATGCTACTCAGACAAGATCGAATAAAGATTTTGATGACGTTACTCCTGCTTATTTTTCTGTTCCAATTCCTGCCCAAAGTTCATCACAGCTTATACTTAATGAGGAAAATGCAAAAGGTCACTGGATATATCTTTGGTACCATATGGTGGGGGTTTGGACTTAATCTCATTGCTTATTTCATTGCTTCTCATGTAAGCCTTCTTCTACACCTTTCCCTTATTAGTGTTATTACTCTCTCCATCCCATTATAGATATCAAATAGTCGAGGATAGTTCTCATGTTTATCAAAAAGCCTTAAAAATGACAATACGTATCAAATATAGTCTATTATTAGGGATGAAAGGAGTGACTTTTATTCTAAACCCAGAATATTGGAATATGTATGCTGATTAATTGGTGAATTGATGTGGCATGCAGGTTATTGGAGGATGTTGGTATGTTCTTGCAATTCAGCGCGTTGCAGCTTGCCTCTCACAACAGTGTAATAGAAATGGGAACTGTAATAGGTCTTTGTCTTGTTCAAAGGGGATTTGCTACCAGTTTTTTGAGCAACCAAATACAATAGAAAGATGTAATGCCAACTCCACAGTGAGCCGAATGTCGTTTTGCTTGGATGATAATGGACCTTTCAGTTATGGAATTTACAGTTCAGCTGTTCCTGTCATCTCCAGCAATGCCATCATTATTAAGATCCTTTATCCCATATCATGGGGTTTATTCCAGCTGAGGTATGTAACAATTCGCAAACTCATAAATATTGCCAACTCTCAGTCCCAACGTACGATAATCATCATGCCATAAATCTGACTAGTATTTGCAATAATGATCTCTAAAGCAAGCATCAGGGAGAATTCTCAGGCAGAGATGTCAAATATTTACCGTGTTGATGATTCTGTGTTGTGTTGTTTCAGTACTTTTGGCAATAATTTGACTCCAACAAGCCAATGGGCAGAAGTGCTTTTCTGCATGTGTCTTGTGCTTGGTGGTTTAATGCTTTTCACCTTGTTGATTGGAAACATTCAGGTAGCCTATCGATGATTTTTCAGCTATATATAAATTGATGTTTTTGGCCGTCAATAATTTGACTGGGTGTGTTTTCTAAAAGGTATTTCTCCATACTGTCATGGCAAAGAAGAGAAAAATGCAATTGAGGTGTCGAGACATGGAATGGTGGATGAGGCGCAGGCAATTACCATCCGCTCTGAGGCGTAGAGTGAGTCACTTTGAACGTCAGAGTTGGTTGACTACAGGTGGAGTTGATGAGATGGAGTTAATTAAAGACTTGCCTGAGGGGCTTCGGCGTGACATCAAACGTTATCTTTGCCTTGATCTCATAAAGAAGGTGACATGCTCATTCTATAATATGACAATCAAAGTTTCAGTAACTAATAATAAATCTTATATCCATGTCTTTCAGAATTCAGATGATGATTTGATTTGATTTGATTATTAGCGTAAAATGATCTGCAGGTTCCACTATTTCACTGCTTGGATGATCTTATCCTGGACAACATATGTGACAGAGTCAAACCACTAATTTACTGCAAAGATGAAAAGGTATATGGCTAGATTAATTATTTAAGTCGTACGTACATTCAATCAAATGAGTTTGAGATAAAAGTTTAGTAATTGTATATGTGTGATGGTATTTGACGTAGATCATGAGAGAAGGAGATCCAGTACAGAGGATGGTGTTTGTAGTTCGTGGGCGAATAAAAAGCAACCAAAACCTAAGCAAAGGACAAGTAGCACAAGACATTCTACAGCCAGGAGCTTTCCTTGGTGATGAACTATTATCTTGGAGTCTTCGAAGACCATTCTTACATCGACTTCCAGCCTCATCAGCAACTTTTGTTTGTCTTGAATCAACTGAAGCTTTTGGGTTAGATGCTTATGACCTACGTTACATCACTGAGCATTTTCGTTACAAGTTTGCCAACGACAGCCTTAGGCGGACCTTGAGGTACCATTCTTCCAACTGGAGGACTTGGGCGGCCGTTAATATACAGTTTGCTTGGCGCCGTTATACTAACAGAACTAGAGGCTCACTTACTCATTTAGCTTCCCATAATGGAGATGACAAACGTCTCCTTAAGTTTGCTGCTATGTTTATGTCTATCAGACCACATGATCATCTCGACTAAAACAAATTTGGGTTTCATATTGTTTCCTTTCCTTTTTTTTTTTTTTCATTTGTTGTTAAGAGTACATGTTTGAAACTTTAGAATCACCCATTGTTTGTTATCAATAAAGTAAAATTGTTCACTTTCTCAAGCTTTCTACTGAAATGTTAATTGATATTGACACCCAAGGACTAAGTGCAAGATCATTAGTCACTCTGGATAAGAAAGTAATTTAAGCAAAGTGGTTGATTTATTCTTCTCTAGGATGAAATAGTTGCCAGAATTAGATTTAACATTTCAACATGGACTCTTCTTCCTATAGGCATTCAGCATTCTAGCTCTCTAATTCAAGTGTTCCGATCTGAAACTGTTAATATTAATGTATACTTTACTTTTAATATTCTCTACTTGTTTCTCTTTAACAGATATTCATCTCCTAATGAAGCTTTTAAGAGGTGAGCTTCTGTGGCAATTGTTGCTGTTTTTTCTTCGCAATACTTGCGTCATTAAAAGCTTTTGATAGAGAATAGAATTCTCTTAGGATATAAATTGTACAATTCTAGTCACATTAGATTTCCTATTATAATTAGGACTATTGTAACACTATAAATATGATCAATGGAATAAACTTCAATTCAAGAAGTTTCTCACAATCTAACATGGTATCACAGCTTACGTTTTAGATCAGTCTTTCACAAAATTATTAGTCTTAATATTTTTTTTAGATCCGGGAACAGTATGACTACACAATATTAGTTTCCAGACTCATAAACTAAAAAGTATTCCTTGTTAATTTGGTTTATTTTATCATAGGAATAGGGGTATAATCCTAGAATCTGGAGACCGATGATGAAATCAAGAACGACAATAATATCATCCCACCCTCTGATTGTCTATCATTCGGCCTTCTCTGTCAACAATATCAAGAATGTCATCCCTTTAATTCTTGATCGGGAAAAAGTTCAATACTCGAATTGGGTTGAATTGTTTGAGTGTCATGTTCATGCTTTTAACGTCATAGATCACATAGATCCAAAAGCTCCTCGTCCGCAGGACATCTCCGAACCTATGTGAAAGCAACTCGATTCAGTTGTGAAAATTTGGATTTATGGGACAATTTCTACAGATCTTCTCCAGATGATTCTCTGCAGAGGAGCATCGGCTCAACAGATCTGGGATAAACTCAAGGATATTTTCCGAAATAATAAAAATACAAGGGTCGTTTATTTGGAAAATCAGTTTAATTCTCTTCACTTAAATAATTTTCCGGACATTGATTCTTATTGTTTGAAATAAAAACATTAAGTGATCAATTAGCTAACATTGATCAACCTGTGTCAGAAACAAAATTGGTTTTACGTCTTGTTGAAGGATTGGTCGAAACGGATTATGATACGGTTGCTACAATGATCCAACAAACCGACCCTCTTCCAATATTTGAAGAGGCCCGCTCACGATTGCAACTCGAAGAGGATCGTCGTTCGAATGATCAAGGTGCAAATCATACCTCCTTTATGGCCCACGGTACGAACCAACCACCATCACCACAACCGCAATTGCATCAACCACCACAGTACCATGGTAGAGGTGGTGGCAGGGGAAATGGCGGCAGAGGTTGTGGCCAGTATCAAGTGGCATTGTGTTATAGGAACTCACCTTGCCGTTCCCCTTAGTGAGAAGAGTAGCCGATGGTGGTGGAATTGTTGATGGAGATGGAGGTTGACTCGGAGCACTCTCAAGCTTCTCAAACTTTGAGCTAAGCTTCTCAATTATATTTGCTTGCTCTATAGCGAAGGTTGAACCCTTGCCATCTTCATACTTCCCCTTGCTATCATAGTTCCTAGTCCCAACATGCCATGCTTAGTAGTTTTGCACGACATCTTCGATGATCTTCTCTATTTGGTCCTCCGTCTTATTCATAATTGGACCACCCGCCCCCGCATCAAGACTTGTTTTGGAGGTTGGGTTTAGTCCCAAGTAGAAAGTTTGTAAGAGTATCCATTTAGGGATTTCGTGGTGAGGGCACTCCCTTTGGTATTCCTAAGCCTCAAATAGGGATTCATCACGCTTTTGCTCAAAGGATTGAATCTTATGCCTATACTCCGCCGTCTTCAATTCCCACGAGAGTAGAACTTACTAAGGAATGCACTTGTCACTTCGTTCCAAGTCCTTAGTGAGTTTGGCTTGACCTCCTTGTCAAGTCAATCACTTGCTCTCCCCAAGAGAGAAAATCGGAAGAGCTTCAACCTCACATAATTCGAAGTCACCCCGTTGTGTTTAATAGTATCGCAATAATGTTCAAACTGTTTCAAGTGTTCATGCGGCGATTCACTACTTTTTCCACAAAACGGGTGACTTTGAACCAAGGTAATCAACGGGGGCCTTATCTCAAAGTTGTTGGCATTAGTAGTCGGGGCTTGTATGCCACAAGTTGCCTCAAAAGCGCCCGGTATGCCTAGATTCTTAACCGGAAGAGCCATTCTATCAATGGTTGGACTTAATGGGTCTTGATCCGGAACTTCACTCAAAGGATCAAACCGATTGTTGCTCGATGAACGGGTTCGGATACGTCTCAAGCTCCGCAAAGTCCTCTCTAACTCTAGGTCGAGAGGGTAGAGAAGCCTATGACGAGTTCTTCCCCTATCTTGCATACAAACTCAAAACCAACCGTGAGCAATGCAAAAGAAAACTAAAGCAATAACGAAATATTTTTTGTATTTTTGATGAAACTAGACTCGATTGAAACTAAACTCAAGAACAACAACCGTTCCCCGGCAACGGCGCCATTTTGATGAGGCTTTTTCCGTGTCGTTGAAAACGGAGTCTACCTATCAAACAATATTTATAAATCCCTAAACCGGCACACTATATCAATTATAGTGGTAAGTTCGAGAATCGTCCCAAGAGAACGGGAAGTCAATGAGTTTAAGATCAAGCTAGCTTTGAAGACTAAGTTTAGGAATTTGACACAACTAAGGAAATCAAACGATTAAGCAATTAATATTAAGGGAGCTAGGGTATCGGGGTTAAATCGGGGTTTAACGGGGGAAATTCAAGACGCTATGCATTCATACGATACAAAGACATGCAAAACTAGGGAGTAACTAACCAATATAGTCCGGCACCCCTTTCGGTTAGCGGACCATGCCAAAACTAATCGCAAAACACGCTTTCGCGCCACTCTAAGACTAGCATGGGAGTTTAAACTACCTAGTTACTTCCAATCCAACAAAAACCCTCAATGTCTTGACAAATTAATGAAGGAAGTTCCAATTATAGAATTATGCCTAGCATTTGCAACTACCAAGCTTAATCAACATGGAATCCCCAAAGAATGCATATCAAAGTTTAATTGCATCAATAATCCAACACATTATCTCTACAACCCCCTATAAATCCCCAATTATTCCCCTAACCCTAACTAAAGAATTACTCACTAGCCATTATGCTATTGAATGAAAACATAGAGTTGAATTGAGTCATGAAATTGAGAATTAATAGGAAAACAAGTAATAGAAATTGAAAGGAAGAAGAGAATTAAGGAAAATCAATCAACAACATTCAATTAATCACCAAAATTAAGAATTCAAAGCAAACAAACTAAGAATCAATTAAAGAAGTAAAGAGAAGTAAGAGAAGTAGAGATTATTATGAAGCTTCACAAAATTTCTGGAATTAATCTTCAAATTGAATGAATTCTTGAGTTTCTCTCTCTACGATCAAGCTTGAAAACTAAGGATTGAATTCTAAAATCTCTCTAAAACTAATTATGAAACTAATTCTGAAAACTCACTTCCTAAAATGAATCATAAATTCTATTTATATGTTGCCCCAAAATAGATTTTAAAAACTCAAAAATGCTTAGCCCGCGTAGGCATGCGAACGCACAGAGGTGCGAACGCACCGGTGTGGCCGCACGAATATTTCGTGCGAACGGGTAGAGCGACAATTGCTTTTTTTGTACCGTGCGAACGCACGAATATTTCGCGCGATCGCACATACCTGAAATAGCCAAAATCTTCAAAAATACTCGTGTGGTCGCATGGCATATCTGAGTGCTCGCACAAGAATTTCGTGCGAGCGCACAAAAATCTCGTGCGATCGCACGCATAGGGGAAGAGTTCCTGTAAGTTTTTTGCGATTTCGTGCGATCACACGAATCTTCAGCTCGGTCGCACTGCACTGCTTGCTCCAACACATCTTCCTCTTCCCTGTGCGAGCACACGAAATTCCTGTGCGGTCGCACAGGGCTGCTTCGAGTTATTTCTACTTTGTTTTTCCACTTTTCTTCAATGTTTACCTACAAAAAACAAGGGTGGAATAAGGACATATAAATGCTATGAAAACTACCTAAAATCACCAAAAATCAAAATAAAGTAATACGAAAACCTAAGCTTAGAGCGACATAAATGCCGCTCATCATTAGCCAATCAAATAGCTAGGGTTTTAGGAACAAATTCCAAGACCCTAGCCTTATAAATAGTTTAGATCCCAAGGCAAAGAGCAATCAATTCAGTCTCACCTACCTTAATTATACTGCTATACCTTCTCTCTAGAAATTACTTTCTCTCTCTAGCCAATACTTGCTTAGGCATCAGAGGGAATATTCCTATGAGAATATTCTTGTTTTGCAGGTTGCAGGAAGATCGTGGCAGAGCATACTTGATACCTCCGTGGAAAGGGTGACACATCATCACCAACAAAGTTCACACAACAAAAATAGAATATCAAATAGTAAAGAGTCAAGTAAGAAGTATGCACAAAGTTAAATGCAACTCTATGCCTATGGGGGGTGGAGCACCAAAAGAAGAAAAATCAAAAGCCAAAGTAAGAAAATAAGAGGAATCAAAACCATAATCACAAGCTAAATAAAAACAAAATAAATACTCCTTTTATCTTGCTCCTTTAGAGGAGGAGAATCATTAGGACCAATAAAGGAAAAAGAATCCTCAAGCGGAAGGAGTTGGGAAAATAAGGAAGAGTGATGGGAAAGGAATGATAAATGTTGAGTTTCTTAGTTCAAAAAAGGATATGAGAGGAAAAAGTGTGAACAAAAGTTTTACAAACAACTTCACCCACATCACAAAGATTACAAAAACTCTCAACAAATGATCCTTCAAACGAAGAGGGGACTTCCTTATCATCAATTTCCTTAATAGCCCCAAGAAATTATTTTTAGTTGGCAAATTCACTTTCATTCTCAATTTGAATCGAATAAAACACTTCAAATAAAAAAGGAGCAAAAAGATTTTCATCACCATCATGGAGGCATTCACTCAAATAGGAACGAGTAGGAACAAACTCTCTAATGCTTAATTCTTTAATGGCATGCATCATAGGTGGCAATATAGCCTCAAACTATTCTCTTCTCTTCTCTTCTCCTTGTAACATCCTTAATAGATTCATGCATGAGGTTAATGATTCCCACAAAGCCTTTTACAACTCTTTGGGACATGTCCTCAATTGATTTCAAACTAGAATATACTCTATGTTCTTCTTGGAAATCAAGATATTTAATGAAAAGGAGCATATGCATAATGATTTGTGAGATTCATCTTTCAAAGAACTTAGGAACTTATCATGGAGATAGAGAAGATCATCAAGTTCACCCGATTCTCATTTCAAGGAATCATCAAGTTGAAATATTTTTCAAAATTGTGTTCTAAAAGGAAGAATAATGGAAAATGAAAAATGAAGTAGACTAGTGAACTAGAATAAAAAATCAAACAATGATGTCATTCTCCGGCAACATCGCCATTTTGGTAAGCGATTTTCCCGTGGTTGACGAACACTACTTATTCAAACAATGTTTATAATTTAAACACCTAAACTAACCAACTATAAGGACTATAGAGGCAAGTATAGTGATCGTCCCAAGATAATAGATTTTTGACTTTTGACACCCAATCTATACCTAGTCTATACCTAGTATTTAAAAAGAAAAACCACATTTGATTAGATGACATGTGTCAACACATTTGATTAGATGACACATGTCAAAAGCAAAACCACATTTGATAAATGACATGTGTCAACACATTTGATTAGATGACACGTGTCATCCATTCTTTCCTCCAACAATTTGCTTTTTTATTTTATTTTTTCTTTGTTGTTTGATATATTATACAACTCCAGTCACCTCTTTCACCCCATCTTCCTCATACAGTCTATTCATTCAACATTTTGCACTTCATCTTCCCGATTAACACTCGATATTAATACACTATTAATTTATGTATTCTTTCAACTTTCAAAATTTACCTCTATTTAAGTCATATATTCACTCTAAAATCACAACCTCGCAAAAATTAGAACTTAAAAAGATAGACTAAATAACCACTGTACAACCGTCCGTTCTTTGAACGAGGATCAAAAGCTAGTTGTATTCACAAGCTAGCTAGCTATATTTGAAATTGTATTTTTGTATCTATACAACTATTGAAATAAAAAAATAAAAAAATATATGCACAAGTTCCTTCAAAATGACGTCTTACAAGAAATAAGTCTCGTGAGGTAGAGGCGTAAAAATAACCCCTTTTTTCATAATCACCACCTTATAAATTCCGGTTTTTCAAAATTACCACTTTATAAAGTTTTATATTAAAATTACCACCTAAAATTTATCTCAACTTTCAAAATTACCACCACTTAACGAAACTGTTAAATCTTATGTTAAGTGGTGGCAATTTTAAAAGTTTAGACAAACTTAAGACGGTAACTTTAAAATTTTATTTCAAAATTACCACCTTAATTTTGTATCAACTTATAAAATTACCGCCACGTAACAGAAAAAAAAAAACTAAATATTTTACGTTAAGGGGTGATAAATTTAAAAGTTTAGACAAATTTAAGATGTAAAATTTTAAATAAAATTTTATAAGATGGTAAATTTTAAATATGGACTTTACACGGTGGTAATTTTTTTTTTGAGGGGAATACACGCTGGTAATTATGAAAAAGTCCTTACGTTTTTCACAATTTTTTTCATATTCCATTAACAATGAGCGATTTCCTTTAATATTCCATAAAGATCCAATAATTCCCAAATACGTTACTTTCTAACTTAATTCCCACTATACCGTCCACGTCAACAAGGGAGAAAGAAAAGTATTTTTTTTTTCCGGTTCAGCGTTGAACCGCCATCTGAAATGGCGGTTTTGTTTTAAAGCAAACCACTATCTCAGATGGCGGTTCAATGGTATAAACCGCTATCTGAGATAGCGGTTTCTTTTAAACCAAAACTTTATAAAACCGCGTGGTTTTATAAGCCGCTATTTCAGATAGCGGTTTACCTCTTTAAACCGCTGTTTCAGATAGCGGTTTATTGTAGATTTTATAAAAAACTAGATTACAGCCCGTGCACGCACGGATTTTGATAATTTTTTTCACAAAATATTTAACTGAATCAGCGCGTTTTCTATCAGGCGGCCTGACGGCCACGCGCCTGTCAGTCCGCTGACTCCCCCACGCGCGCGTGGGCTTCACGCGCCACATAAATACGAAACAGCGCGTTTTTTTCTCTCTCTTCCTCCTTCCTCCTTCCTCCTTCTTCCTTCCTTCTTCACAACAGCGACATCCTTTCTCAAACCCTAATCTAATTTCGCGAAATTATTTAGCTTGCTCCGCCGCAATCGCAGCCAACAACTTTCAGATCCGACATGGGCGACGGCGGCTATGAGCAATTTCAACCACCAATACCGATATTTCCGCCACAATCACCGCCGACAAATTTCAGATCAGACATGGCCGACGGCTTTCAACCACCACCACCATTATTTTCGCCACAATTTCAACAACCAACACAAATGTTTCAGCCACAATTTCAACCACCGAGTTTTCAACCTCGCCACCTTCAACATTCTCCTCGATTTTTAACACCACCGAATTTTCAACCTCGCCACCTTCAACATCCTCGATTTCTACCACCTCCGATTTTTCAACCTCGCGACCGTCATCCTCCTCCTCGTTTTCAACCTCCTGCGCGATTTGATAACCCTAACCAAAGAAACCTTCATCCTCCTCCTCGATTTCAACCTCCTGCCCGTTTTGATAACCATTATCAAAGCGATCTTCATCCTCCTTCTCGATTTCAACCTTCTGCGCAATTTGATAACCCTAATCAAAGGGCTTTTACAACATTGCAGCAAGTAACTACTGAAACAAGTTCTGGAACAAAGGAAAACACATCTGAAACAAGTTCTGCAACAATAGGAGAAACAACATCAGCTTATTTTTCAGGTTTTAAAATTAATTTAATGAATATAGTTAACTAATTGATTACTTGTCGTAACTAATTAGATTGTGCAATTAACTAAGCGGCTAAAAAACTAAACAAATTGGTTAACTAATTGCTTTGAAAGAATCACTAACTGGTAAAAATAGTTAACTAATTGGATAATAAACTAAATAATATATAAAGGAACTTAACTAATTAATATCAATACTAAACTATTTTTTTTTAAAGCTACTTTTCAAATTTCATTTTTCACTAAGTTAACCATTACCATCATTTAGGTAACCTTTTCCACCAAATAGTTAACTTTTTGAAGCAACTAGTTAACCTTTTCCACCAAATAGTTAACTTTTTGAAGCAATTAGTTAACTTTTATCATCAATTAACTTTTTGAAGCAACTAGTTAACCTTTTCCACCAAATAGTTAACTTTTTGAAGCAATTAGTTAACTTTTATCATCAATTAGTTAACTTTTATCATCAATTAGTTAACTTTTATCATCAATTAGTTAACTTGTACCATCAATTAGTTAAGTTGTTCCCTTAATTAGTTAACTTGTACCATCAATTAGTTAAGTTGTTCCCTTATTTAGTTAACTTTTATCATCAATTAGTTACCTTGTTCTCTCAATTAGTTCAATTGGTTAACTAATTTCCTGAATTATGTAACTAATTAGTTTCTTTTGTTAATTATTACTTTTGTTCATTTTACAGGTTCAAAAGATATTTGGAACGATTTAACAGAGGATGATATTAGAGGACCTTTGACTGGATATACTGGCACTGTAGATGAACTACATGAACTTTATGACAAACATTCAATACTTCTTGGATTTTCAATAAGAAAAAACACATTAAGGAGAGATAAAAAAACGGGAGAGATAAAGGAAAGACACTTTTGTTGTTCAAAGGAAGGAAAGAGAAAGGAAAACACAAAGAACACAAAGAAAGAAGAAGCAACTGTATCAAGTGAGAGCAAACAGAAAGAGCAGTCAAAGAACGCAAGGCAGCAAAACCTTACTAGAACAGGGTGCAACGCATCTATACGATTGAAGTTACAAAAGGATGGAAAGTTTATAGTCTTTCATCATGTTATAGAACAAAATCATGCCTTAACAAGAGAGTCACTGCAAAACTTTCAAAGGTACAAAACAAAATACAAGTAATTAGTTAACCATTAAAGAAATTTAGTTAGGCTTTGACATTAATTACTTAAGCGTTTAAATAATTTTGTTTTAATAATAAACTAGATAAAACAGTTACTTACCTTTTTCCATCAATTACTTAACTTTTTTCATAAATTAGTTAACCTTTTCCATGCATTAGTTAACTTTTCAAAACATTTAGTTAATGTTTTGCATCAATTAGTTTACTTTTTCAATCAATTAGTTACGTTTTTGCATGAATTAGGTAACTTTTATTTTAATAATATATTAGTTATTTACCTTTTACAACAAATAGTTAAATTTTTGCATATATTAGTTAACTTTTTGCATATATTAGTTAACTTTTTGCATATATTAGTTAACTTTTTACAACAATTAGTTAACGTTTTGCATCATTTCCAGATCACAAAGAAAAATTGATGAAGAAAAGGGAAAAGTAATTGAAGGACTCACACTATCAGGAATAACACCAGCAGATTCCTATAGATATATGTGTAATGAAGCTGGCGACGCAAGGGTCGTTGGACACACATTAGTTGACCACATAAATTTCACAAGTAGATTGAAAATGAAAAGACTAGAAGGAAAAGATGCACAAGCAGTTGTAAACATGTTAATTAAGAGAGGAGAAGAAGATCCAAACTTTTATTTTCGAGTAAAGGTGAACGAGGCAAACCAAGTAATAAGCATGTTTTGGAGGGATGGAATGATGCAAGAAGATTATGACATATATGGTGATGTCTGTGTCTTTGACACAACTTTCAGAACAAACAAATACAATTTAGTTTGTGCGCCATTTGTAGGTGTCAACAACCATTGGAGTAATGTGATGTTTGGTTGTGCTTTTATTGCTGATGAGAAGACACACACTTTTGTGTGGCTATTGGAAACATTTCTGGACTCTATGGGAGGCAAAGCACCTATAACTATCTTTACAGATCAAGATCAAGCAATGGCAAATGCTATTGAACAAGTAAGAGTGTATTAACTATTTGGGTTTTATAGTTAACTAATTGCTAAAAATTGTTAACTATTTGCTACTGGTCTTTAACTAATGAGTTGAAAAGTTTAACTAAATTGATATCCATTCATCAGTTACTTTTTCCATCAATTAGTTATCCTATTACATACATTAGTTAACTTTTTGAATCAATTAGTTAACTTTTGCAATGAATTAGATAAGTTTCTGCATGAACTAGTTAACTTTTGTTTTAATAATATATTAGTTACCTTTTTGCATAAATTAGTTAACTTTTTGCATGAATTAGTTAACTTTTTGCATCATTTTCAGATTCCTAACTAATACAGAATTCTGTTCTGACTTAACTATATAGTTTAAATTCTTAACTAATACATCATTCATCAAAAAAATTGCAGGTATTTCCTAATACAAGACATAGATTATGCTTATGGCACTTACAAAAGAATGCTGTGTCAAGATTTGGAGA
Organism: Spinacia oleracea; assembly: GCF_020520425.1. Classification (NCBI taxonomy): domain Eukaryota; kingdom Viridiplantae; phylum Streptophyta; class Magnoliopsida; order Caryophyllales; family Amaranthaceae; genus Spinacia; species Spinacia oleracea. Next base: position 50,280,006 of record NC_079488.1, read on the forward strand.
CTTAAAAGCTGACAATACATTCAAAGACACATTCAAGAAGTGCTTATATCGTTGTTACAATGAAGAAGAATTTGAAACCACTTGGTTTGACATGATTACTAAGTATAACCTTCAAGATCATGATTGGTTTACAAATCTCTATACAATAAAAGAAAAATGGTGTACAACTTTGAACAAAGATTTTTTCTCAGCTGGAATATTGTCTTCACAAAGGTAAATGCTTAAATAAAAGAAGTCCACTAATTTTTTTAATGCTATTCTAATTGCTCAGAATAATTCACTAATTGCTATAAATACTTCACTAATTACTATGAATACTTCACTAATTGCTTTGAATACTTCACAAAGTTTAACTAATTGTTTCATCTACTTAACTAATTCCTTTGCCTGCTTAACTAATTAATCAGAAAGATTAACTAATTAAACAAAATGTTTAACTAAATGTTTCACCTTCTTAACTAGTTCCTTTGTTTGCTTAACTAATTCCTGTACCTGCTTAAATAATTAAATAAAATGTTTAACTAATTCAATCTTGTTACACAGGAGTGAGAGCACTAACAATGCTATTGGATTTAAAGGGAACAAATCAACTTCACTAACAGAATTCTTTCACATTTTTGGAGCAACAGTGGATCGTTGGAGATATCAAGAAGATCAAAATGAATATGATTGTGGAAATGCTTTGCCTAAATCTGATTTTCCAATGGTCGGAATGATAAAACATGCGGCAAATGTTTACACACTTACATTGTTTAGAGATTTTGAAAAAGAATTCAAGTATGCAATGGGTTGCATCTCAAATGTCAACTACATCAATGGAAATTTCTTTGGTTACAAAGTGCAACATGAATCTTGGCCTGAACATACTGCCCATTATGTAGCATTTGATCCAACAACAAATTCCATTAAATGCACTTGTAGGAACTTCGAAGAATCAGGTTAGTTAATGCTCTTAACTAATTGTTTTTTTACATACACTATCAATTAGTGAACTTTTTCTAACAAATAGTGAACTTTTACTATCAATTAGTTAGCCTTTTCCATGAATTAGTTATACTATTAACGTACCTAGTTTTGTATTCACTTCAGTTAGTTTGTTGTACAATTAGTTAACTTTATTCATCAATTAGTTTACTTGTACCATCTACTAATTAATTTTTTCATCACTTAGTTAACTTTTTCTATCAATTAGTGAACTTTTTCTATCTATTAGTTAGCCTTTTTCATGAATTAGTTATACTATTAAGGTACCTAGTTTTGTATTCACTTCAGTTAGTTTGTTGTACAATTAGTTAACTTTATTCATCAATTAGTTAACTTTTTCTAACAATTAGTGAACTTTTACTATCAATTAGTTAACTTTTTTCATCAATTAGTTAATATTTGGATGTCACAATATGCAGGATGGCTATGTTTCCATGCAATACGAGTTCTACATATACATTCTATTGTCAACATTCCAGAGCAATACATTTCAAAAAGGTGTACAAAGTTTGCAAAAAGTGAAGTATGGAAGAGAATGGAACATAGAGAAGATAATGGAACAGAAAAGAGAAAAATTACTCCATGGCGTTATGAGATGGCAAGAAATTTGTACAACTTGGTTATTAAATGTCAAGGGAGTGATGCAGCTAAAAAGGTTTTTAATAACTATTATTTAACTAATACATAACAATAAATACTAAATACTTCAAGAGTCTAACTAGTTTGCTTTAAATCTTAACTAATAGGTGCTTAAAGAGGCTTATGCTCATGCTAACGAAAGCATAAATAAGGTTCTAGAAAAAGAAAAAGCAGCACAAAAGGAGGCAGCACAAAAGGCACAAGACGATGTTGAAGCACAACAAACCACAATCAACATAGCACCGTCTACATCATCATCATCATCATCAAATGCACCACAAATAATAGTTGAAAATCCACCACTAGTGAAGACAAAAGGAAGAAGTAAAAGAAAAAAAGGATTCTTTGAGATAAGGACATCGTCAACAGCACCTACAGAATTTGGAACTTTTACACCAAAAGAACAACTTTTTTAGTGACATTGGATTAAATTTAGTGTTTATCAAATTAGTTAACTTGTACCAGCAATTAGTTAACTTGTTCCCTCAATTAGTTAACTTCTTCCCTCAATTATTTAATATTGTTAACCTTACAATACATTAGTTAACGTTTTCCATCAATTAGTTAACTTTTTTCAGCAATTAATTAGTTTACCTTTTGCATCCATTAAGATTTTAACAATAATTAGTTAACTTTTTCCATCTATTAGTTAACTTGTCCCATCAATTAGTTATCTTTTTCATCAATTACTTATTGTTTTAACTTTTTAACAACTTTTTCTATCAAGTAGTTAATCAATTTAGGTAACTTTTTACTGCAATTAGTTAACTTTTTACTACAATTAGTTAACTTTTTACAGCAATTAGTTAACTTTTTATAGCAATTAGTTAACTTCTTCCCTCAATTATTTAATATTGTTAACCTTACAATGCATTAGTTAACCTTTTCCATCAATTAGTTAACTTTTTTCAGCAATTAGTTAACTTTTTCTATCAATTAGTTAACTTTTTCCATCAATTAGTTACCTTTCTATAAAAATTATTTAACTTGTTCCCTCAATTAGTTAACTTTTTTCATCAATTAGTTAACATGTTCCCTCAATTAGTTAACTAATTGATTTCATTTTCAAAAGTCAAGTTACTGTAATTATTGTTGACGTCATAATATGCAGGATGACTATGTTTAACTAATATTGTTAACCTAAAATTAGTTAACTTTTTGCATCAATTAGTTGAACTTACCACTCTTTAGTTAACCTTTACCATCAATTAGTTAACCTTTTCCACCAAATAGTTAACTTTTTGCAACAATTAGTTAACTATTTTCATTAATAAGTTTTAACTAATTGAATTTGATATTTCACTAATTGAATTTAATGCTTAATAATATATTGAATTAGATTGACTGACTTATGAAATATACCAAGTAAATAATTCAAAATAAGCTCCCTCAATTAGTTAACGTTTTCCCTCAAATAGTTACCTTTTTGTAAAAATTAGTTAACTTTTATCATCAATTAGTTACCTTTTTCTAAAAATTAGTTAACTTTTATCATCAATAAGTTAACTTGTACCATCTATTAATTAACTTGTTCCCTCAATTAGTTAACGTTTTCATCAATTAGTTAAATTTTTCCATCAATTAGTTAACTTGTTCCCTCGATTAGTTTATAGTATTATTAGTTAACTTTTGCTACCAATTAGTTAACTTTTTCTATCAATTAGTGAATTTTTTCTATCAATTAGTTAGCCTTTTCCATGAATTAGTTATTCTATTAAGGTACCTAGTTTTGTATTCACTTCAGTTAGTTTGTTGTACGATTAGTTTACTTTTTCTATCAATTAGTGAACTTTTTCTATGAATTAGTTAGCCTTTTCCATGAATTAGTTATTCTATTAAGGTACCTAGTTTTGTATTCACTTCAGTTAGTTTGTTGTACAATTAGTTAACTTTTTTCATCAATTAGTGAACTTGTACCATCAATTAGTTAACTTGTTCCCTTAATAAGTTAACAAATTGATTTTATTTTCAAAAGTTTAACTAATATTGTTAACCTAAAAGTAGTCAACTTTTTGCATCAATTAGTTAACCTTTACAATCTATAAGTTAACCTTTTCCATCAATTAGTTAACTTTTTGCATCAATTAGTTAACTAATTGAATTTGTTATTTAACTAATTGAATTTAATACTTATGAAATATATCAAGTAAATAATTCAAAATAAGCTCCTACTAAATATATATATACCAAAAGAGCTACTTGCCCAAAATATTCAAAGATTAAATTTCTGTTTTAAAGCACCTATTCTCAAAATATATCAACCAAACAAAGCAGTTAATAAAAATATTCACATATAAATTGTTTACTAAATAACAACTAAAAACAACCTGATAGATAAGTTTACTGATTAACTGGAAGGTGGCTTATGATGAACAACTTTTGCTCTCTTTTGTTTCAGTGCAACAGTAGCTTTGTTTTGATCCATATCAGAGAATGGCACTGCTTCTACTGTTGGCACTGCTTCAGCTGCTACCACTGGTTCGTTGTTCTTGGCAATTCGCCTTGATGACTTGTATGTTCTCAAAGGAGCATTGTCATTTCCTTCTGGCTTCTCTTGGGCTGCTGCTTTTCTTTTTGCAATTGTTTCTAACCTTTTCCTTGTAGTTTCAGCCTTTTTTAAATCAGCCTGCTGTTTCAACTTTGCAGCCTCTTCTTCTTCTAGCTTCTTCTTTGCTTCTGCTTCTTTTTTCTGTCTTTCTTCTTCTACTTCTTTCTTTTTCTTTCGGCGATCACGAACAGCATGGGAAATACCAACTTTAATCATGTTGAATGATTCCATTTCCTCCAGCACATCAGCCCGAATTTCATTCATATCAGAAAGGACTAAGGTTGAACAAATCTTAGCCCGTAACATTGTCCTTGTACCGCGCTGAAATAAAAACATAATATATAAGATAATGTATGTGTACTAAATACTGATTGTATGAAACAAAAAATAGGTTTATTAATAGATTAAAAAAGTTAACTAGTTGCTGTAAAAAGTTCACTAATAAATTTAAAAGTTAACTAATTGCTGTTAAAAGTTAACTAATTGCTATTAAAAGTTAACTAATTGCAGTAAAAAGTTAACTAATTGTTGTAAAAAGTTAACTAATTGCTGTAAAAAGTTTACTAATTGCTGTAAAAAGTTAACTAATTGTTATAAAAAGTTAACTAATGGCTGTAAAAAGTTAACTTATTGCAGTAAAAAGTTAACTAATTGCTGTTAAAAGTTAACTAATTGCAGTAAAAAGTTAACTAATTGTTGTAAAAAGTTAACTAATTGTTGTAAAAAGTTAACTAATTGCTATAAAAAGTTAACTAATTGTAGTAAAAAGTTAACTAATTGCAGTAAAAAGTTACCTAAATTGATTAACTACTTGATAGAAAAAGTTGTTAAAAAGTTAAAACAATAACTAATTGATGAAAAAGATAACTAATTGATGGGACAAGTTAACTAATAGATGGAAAAAGTTAACTAATTATTGTTAAAAGCTTAATGGATGCAAAAGGTAAACTAATTAATGTAAAAAGTAAACTAACTGAAAAAAGGTTAACTATTTGAAGTAATAAGTTAACTAATTGAAGAAAAATGTTACCTAATTCATGAAATACTTAATTTGAAACTATTGAAACTAGAAAAGATAAACTAATTGCTTGAAAATCTTAACTAAAGTAGACTTACATAGGAAAGGTCCATGGGAATATTTTTGCCATTAGAGTACTGCATTGCTGTCATCAAAAAAATTCCGCAATCTATATGATCAGGGTTATCTGATCTCCCAGCAAAGTCCAGAATTGACATTTCAAAATTTAAGCAATCAGCAGCAGCCGCATGGCCAATCTCTAGCAGAAACTGTGCAAATGCTTCAATAAGCAATGACACCATTGCCATATAATCATCATGAATCTTCTTATTCCAAATTATGTTGTCAACATAGACAAGACTTCTCTGATTTATGTTGACAATCAACAGAGAGTGGTGTTCTTGGTAAATAATGGGAAAGAAAAACTGCAAATGAATCAAGGGAAAAAAGTAAGAAAAATCAAACTAAAATATATAAAAACTTAACTATTTAATATCACAAATTAACTATTACATATAAAGGCATAACTACCAAAATACCAACTTACCATTCCCACATTTTTCAGATTGAATCTGTGGTCATTGATTTGCACCCAATATTTCCAATTATTGATAAGTTCATCAATAATTTGATTTAGAGATTCAGCTGACTTCGTCTTAAGAGAACCTTCAAGCTTCCTCTGGCATAAGCAAAAAACCAAATTTAATTAGAAAACAGTATAAACAAATTAACTGAACTGAATACAAAACTAGGTACTTTCATGTGTAACTAATTGATGGAAAAGGATAACTAATTCATGGAAAAAGTTAACTAGTTGATAGAAATAGTTAACTATTTGATTGCAAAAGTTAACTAATTGATAGCAAAAGTTAACTAATTGATAGAAAAAGTTAACTAATTGTACAACAAACTAACTGAAGTAAATACGAAACTAGGTACCTTAATAGTATAACTAATTCATGGAAAAGGCTAACTAATTGATTGAAAAAGTTCACTAATTGATAAAAAAAGTTAACTAATTGATAGAAAAGGTTAACTAATTGATAGAAAAAGTTTACTCAATGTACAACAAACTACCTGAAATGAATACAAACCTAGGTACCTTAATAGAATAACTAATTCATGGGAAACTAATTGATAGAAAAAGTTCACTAATTGATAGAAAAAGTTAACTAATTGATAGAAAAAGTTCACTAATTGATAGAAAAAGTTCACTAATTGATAGAAAAAGTTAACTAATTGATAGCAAAAATTAACTAATAATACCACAAACTAATTGAAATGAATACAAAACTAGTTACTTTACAGTGTAGGTAATTGATGAAAAAACTTAACTAATTGTTTGAAAAGGTTAACTAATTGTCAGAACAAGTTAACTAAATGATTTAAAAAGTTAAAAAGTTAACTACTTAATGGAAAATGCTAACTAATTGATGTAAAAAAATAAGTAACTCATTATTTAAACGATACAACATAAAAAAGTAAAGGACATTAATAAAAAAAATTACGTAAAATAGAAACTAACTGTGTACTCAACACCAAAATAGAAATTGTTTTGTTCTTTATTCAACATGAACTGATTTTTGTTCAAGAGAATAGACCAAATCTCAACAATGTTGGATAAGATATATTCCTCAGGAATCAAACATTGCATTTCCTCCCTATTTATTTTGTGGAGCATCCCAAAAATAAAAACATCAGCCCTGTTACACAAAAATTAAAACAAATAAATAAGGAAAATATTAAATTATGTAAAAATCTCAACTAAATGACATATATAGTTAACTAATTCATCTCACAAGATAACTAATTGTTAACTTACCGTTGATCAAGTGCCTCATCATCCAAGAAACAGAAGTCAATTACTTCTTTTTCCAGTCTCCTCAGACGACCGAGGGTCTTCGGAAATCTCTCCATTAACTCAGATAAGCAGAAGACTTCTTCTGTAGCAGAACCAATGAGAAGACTGCTATAGAAACTCCTAGCTTCTCGTTCAGGTTCAGCATCTTGGGGAGCAACATTTCCAGAACCTTCAACATTTTTCTCAATTGGCCCTTTATCACCAGGTCCATTATCACCAGAACCCTTGTCAGCAGCACCAACATTCTCCTGAATTGGCCCCTTGTCAGCAGCACCATCAACAGCTTGAGAAGGAGCATTATCATCAACAACATTATTTTCATTTCTCAAGTGTTCAGCATAGGCAACAATTGAGTCAATTATCTCCAAAAACACAGGATCACTGTATCCTGGACTGTCTGATAATTCTTGTCGCCGACTCTTTAACAAATTTATACGGTCCTTATGGAAACTGGACACAACATATAAATCGCGACAATATATTCTCATTACCAATTGCAACTCCTTCACACAAAAAAAAGAAAAATATTAAGAAAAGAAAACAACAGCAAAATAATTAACTAATTGAATTATCTAAACAATTATATAATTCATGGAAAAAGATAACTATTTGATGGAATACATTAACTAATTGCTGTATAAAGTTAACTAATTAAAGGAAAAGGTTAACTATTCGATGAAATAACTTAACTAATTGATGGAATGATGAAACCATTGGAAAAATTCATTAAAAAATAAGTTCACTTATAGAGAAAAATAGTTAACTAATTGATGAAATAAGATAACTAATTGCTGAAATAGGTTAACTAATTAATAAAACAAGTAACACTTGGTTAACTACTTAATGGAAAAAGTTGACTAATTGCTGTAAAAACTTAACTAATTTAAGCAAAAGGTTAACTATTGTGAGATAGGTTAACTAATTGAATAAAAAGGTTTACTAATTCATAAAAAAGATAACTAATTGATGAAATACATTAACTAATTGTTGTATAACGTTAACTAATTAAAGGAAAGGGTTAACTATTTGATGAAATAACTTAACTAATTGATGGAATGATGCAAGATTGGAAAAATTCATTAAAAAATAAGTTAACTAATTGATGAAATAAGATAACTAATTGCTGAAATAGGTTAACTAATTCATAAAACAAGTAACACTTGGTTAACTAATTAATGGAAAAAGTTGACTAATTGCTGTAAAAGGTTAACTAATTTAAGCAAAAGGTTAACTATTGTAATAGGTTAACTAATTGAATAAAAAGGTTTACTAATTCATAAAAAAGGTTAACTAATTGATGGTACAAGTTAACTAATTGAATAAAAAGGTTTACTAATTCATAAAAATGTTAACTAATTGATGGTACAGGTTAACTAATTGAATAAAAAGGTTTACTAATTCATAACAAAAGTTAACTAATTGACAAAATAGGTTAACTATTAAAAAGATTCATTAAATATGAACAAAAATAAATATGAACATTATCATGACTTACATCATCGCAGGTAGCTTGAATTTCAGCATCTGTTTGAGCACTTTCCGGAATTTGAAACTCAATAATCACTACAAAAAAACGCGGCACATTGTGACGCTTTTTGGGACAAATTGTGACGCTCTACAGTGTCGCTATTTCACATAGCGACGCTTTGGGAGAGGGTCGCTATTTTCATTGCCGCTATTTACCGACGCTTTAGAGCGTCACAATTTGCAAAATATCGACATATTTCTCCGTCGCTATTTGGGATATAGTGACTCTTTAGAGAGTCGCAATATTTAGACTGTATAAAGCGTCACTATTTGCACGTGTATAGACACATTTTTCCGCCACTATAAACCACATAGAGACGCTTTAGACACCCGAAATATATAGACTCTTATTAGAGTCACTATATGTTCACTTTCGTGCGAGGTCCCCCCATTCCCTCCAAAATAATTTAGACCCTTTGGAGCGTCACAATTTGCATCATATTATTTTTCATATATACATAATAATTTAGACGCTTTGGAGCGTCACAATTTGCATCATATTTTTTTCATATATATATATATATATATATATATATATATATATATATATATATATATATATATATATATATATATATATATATATATTAATCTAAAATCATGAATTATCTATAAAAATATATATCGACCATAGATAATTAATCATAATCAAATACATTAACTTACTATACGTACGTACACTATATATCTTAAAGCAACATATTAACTTGCTATGATTCATATATACTTAAGTAGTTAATTTAGGAAAAGTGATAAAAATCATCTATACATTAAATTAATTCGCAGATTCTAGTCAAACTGAAATAAAAGCGATATTTTAAAACAAATAACTTTCTAACTAGCATTATCATTTTTTCTACAAGATAGTCCAAAACTAAATAAAAACAACTTCCTGACTACGAACAAGTAAACATATCGTTATGCTAGCTTAGCTTCAAGATAACTTGTTCATCTCTTGATCTACATTTACTATTACCACTTGAATCATCAATAATCTGCAAAGAAAATTTAATGTCAAATATAGTATGATGAACATTCCATAAAATCAAGGGAAAATTAACAGTAATCCTAACCAGCTTGATCCTAACTACTAGTCGTCTTCTCAAAATAATATCAACTATTAATCAAGGGAAAAATGCATGACTATTAGAAATATAGACATGAACAATGAATATATATATATATATATATATATATATATATATATATATATATATATATATATATATATATATATATATATATATATATATATATATTATTGGTAAATTAGTTAACTTAATTACCAAAGGTAGAAACCCAAACAACAACCAACAGAAAACAACAAGGGAAACAAAAGCTAAGGGAGCACAGCCCGCACCCAAGCAAAAACAAAAAACACTAAAACATTCTACAACGACACCAGCCAAACTCGCAAAATTTGAGTTATAAAAGGTCATTTTTTACAAATTTGCAATGCTTGTATAATAACACTTTAAACATTAACATTTGATTTTTGCCTTGTTTTTTCCCCGTATGAATTAAAGGTTAGTTCCTACTTCCTAATCAATGGCGAAGAGACAAAAGTTAAAAGTGCTAAGTGTACTTGACGTAGCAAAGACACAATGGTACCACTTGAAAGTTTTCATGATTCTTGGTATGGGCTTCTTTACTAATGTCTATGAGCTTTTCTCCATATCTGTGGTGACCAAAATCTTAGGCCGTCTCTATTACACTGAGCCAAATCCAACTAGCCCAGGGTTTATACCCATGAATGTGGCCTTGTGTGGTACCTTTGCTGGGCAACTCATCTTTGGGTGGTTAGGTGACAAGTTAGGAAGGAAAAAGGTATATAGTCTTACCTTAGTCATAATGGCTTTCTTATCCTTAGCCTCTGATGTTCATTAACTTGCTGCTTAAACTGTGACTTTCTTTAATTATCAGGCTTGCCCATTTGAAAACCAAAAAAAAAAAAAAACAAGACACCAGCCCAACAAGCTACACAGCAGAACCAGACTGAACAACACAAGGTTTGCACAAAAGAACTGCACAACAGCAAGCCAGCCTGAGCAGAACAGTATGCTTGACTGACTGCAAACCTGCAAAACTACGCAACACCAAGACTGAGCAGTAGCAGCAGCTACAACAGCAGAACCTCAAGAACTTTCAGTTTTCAGATTCAGTAGCAGTAGCAGGACCTCAACATCAGGACCTCAACAACAGTAGCAGTAGCAGCAGATTCAGTTTTCTCATGTTATCAAAGCTGTAGATTCTTAATCTTTCGAGTTTAGTTCCTCTTGTCAGTTATAGATTTAGATTAAGACCCCAAGAACTTTCTTTTTTCCTTTGATATAATATTCAGGCGTGATGAGAAGCAAAGCAAGTGATGCTTACAAGTACAATAGCTAAAGAATTTGTACTTGGTATTCATTTATTGGTAATTGGTATTCATTTCTTATGATTTTCTTTTTACTGGTGATTTTAGATGGATGAGGAAATGCTAGAGGAGGAAGTTGGGGAAACAGAAGAAGAGACAAGTACCAAGAATATGTGGGAAAGTGTGGAAACTCTCACTAAATATTATAAGGAGGCTGTTTAACTGGGGATTATCAGACCATTACAGAATAGAGATCGCTGTTTACCGACTAGAAACAGAAAAGAACGAGTTGGTTGAGAAATTATCAACTTTGACAGAAGAGATAACTTCTGGAAAGGATAGATTTATCCGCCTGCAAGCTGACTTTGATAACTTTAGAAGGAGATCAGGTAAAGAGAGACTATCAGTTCGAAGCGATGCACAGGGAGAAGTAATTGAGAGTCTTCTTCCAATGGTGGACAACTTTGAGAGGGCGAAGCAACAGTTACAACCAGAAACGGATAAGGAAAAACAGATTGATACGATTTTTCTAAGATAGTACTATGAGTGAACAGACCAAAAATGAAACAGACTATAGAAGTCAATCAAACAGAAAACAAGCTTATACTATGAGCAATTTCTATGGCAACTAAAACTTTTTATAGTAGTTGATTTCAGACTTATCTCTCACTCATGGTCAGAGTTCGAATGAGGTTTTATTAGGAGAGTAAGTCGGAGTCGCTGCTGTCTTGGATTGACATTTAACACTGTGTTTTCTTTACGCGTTACAGAAGGAGCATCATAAATTAACTAACAGAAACCATAGTTTGTTAACAACCCAGACCTAACACCAAACTCGTGTTTCAGCTAATATCAACATAATACCTTATTATGATAATACTAAATCTAAACATCTACCTTCTAATCTCACCATCATCCATAAATAATCGACAACTATAAAGCTTGTTTCAGCTATAAGTTTATCTATAAAGCATGAAATGCAGTTAATTAATTCCATATGAAATTACCTTGCATTTGGCAATAGTGTCAAAGTCTCATTTCTCGGCCTGGTTGTCACCATTGCCACCAGAATCATCAGTAATCTACAAAAAGCATTTTAATATGTAAATTAGATATGCCACATTTCAGGTAATGATACATGATGCTCAATCAGAATAATTTCCAGAAATAACTAACCATATTTATTGCTGATTCCGCACCATCTAAAAGGTTCGATGAAACATTCCCTTTGCGTACTTCCTTCAAAACTTGTCCCAAAAAAGAAGCAATCATTTTAAATGATTGTGTTGTTTCTTCAAACTTGGTGTTTAGAACTTGATTTTGTTGCGCAAGGTCCTCATTTTGCTTCTTGACAACTGATATTTCACCTTTCATGTTCTCCACTTCCATAGCATTGTTGTTAACATAGCTTGACCCTTCTTTCCTCAGCAAACCTTCCACTCCAAAGATGTCGCTTTGCTTCACTCCAAATCCATAATTCAGAGGACGTTTAGGTACTTCACCTTTATACATGAGCTCATTAAAGACTGCATTCTCAATTTCAATTACGGGCTTTGAAGAAGAGGAACTCACAAGATTTTCTTGGACCTTTTTGTTGGCATCCTCCTGTTATATAATATGAAAAGATCACTCAAAATCTATTAACCAAGAATACTATGTACAAGCAAAGAAAAAAATAAATAGACTTCAAGAGACAAGATTGATTTATAGAATTAGCTCAATGCAATGATACCACAAATTGATGAGGAAGTGTGCCCTCTTTAAAGCTTCCATCTTCTTTGGCGTAAACTGATTTGAAAAATGCCAATTCGCTAAACACTCCTTTCTTCTCTTTCTGCAATTTCAGGAAAAAAATAAATTGAAAACTGAAATTTTGAAGTTCTTAAACCGACTATCACTATATTTGTTTAACACTTTGAGTTGTTATCCCCGTAGTAGGGTTGCTGGGTGCATTGCCACTTTGCAAGGGGTGACAGAGTCGGCAACAGAGGCAGTGACATCAGCAAGCTCTCTGCTAATTGTGTCAGGCTAAGGGGAATTCAGGAGTACGTTTCCGTGTAGATGCAGGGAAGATAATAAACAGAAGAAATATCAGCCAATAGTTGCTTTATACCTGTATTCAGTTTGTTTTGTTTCTGTAACAAGTGGCAAATATTAGTTCTAGTTATTAAGATATTAGGTAAATAAGTTTTTGCAAACTTGTTTGCAGGTACATTTTCTTTGCATTGTTTTTAGTTTATCTTACATGGTCCAATAATTAAAATCAATATGGACATTGATGAATCCCATGATCCCAGCTGGCCTCTATGCTTTTGACAGAGGACTAACAGATAATCTATCGATTCTTATAATCTGATAATGTAAACATTGACAGATAATTTGACTACTAAGTGAGTAAATAAAATGAAAACCCAGACCAATTGGACGACTTCGACGCTGTCCCACGGGCACCATAGGGTTCCGATTTCCCCTCATAAGAAGGAGAAGGAGAAGGAAAAGCCTAACTCTTTGAAGGTTGTGAGGGCAGCGCCGAAGGCAGAGTCGAATACCGATGCTAAGAGTGGAGTTCAGAAGTTTAGGGTCAAGCTGTTGCCTGAAAGTGGTGGCCAAGAGTGTCATGGATGTTCTCTGTATGGTATGTTGTTCTTGCAGCCGTTTACATACGTTTTATTCTGTTATTGTTGTGTTTATTGATTTTGGCTTCTGTATATCCTTTAGCGAGCTTGGATTTCCTGTTGGTTTTCAGTTCTAGAACAATGTATTGTCATCATGAAGGGGATTAGAATTTCCTGGAACATATATGGTTTCCTGAATGAATACTTTATTGGTTTCGAGTCAGATGTTTGGGAAAGAACCGGATTAGTTGGTTGTTAACTTTTTATGTCAGCTAGAATTTAGCTAAATTAGTGAGTTTTAGTGCTGAATGGCTTGATCAATTATCAAAAGTTCTAGAACAATGTATGTCATCATGAAGGGGATTAGAATTTCCTGGAACATATATGGTTTGCTGAATGAATACTTAATTGGTTTCGAGTGAGATGTTTAGGAAAGAACCATATTAGTTAGTTGGTTGTTAACTTTTGATGTCAGCTAGAATTTAGCTAAATTAGTGAGTTTTAGTGCTGAATGGCTTGACCAATTATCAAAAACTCATTTTAAAGGATCAAAGACATTATTTCGGGAATAAATTATATGGTGGACTGGTGGTGGTGAGGTGAAGCTTTGTTATTTTGGTTGAAATGTTAATAGAGAAAGGAATGTTGTTGGTTGTTTGTTGATTGGATAGGTTTGAATTTGTGTAATTGATTTACTCTTGAATTAGTCATGTTTAGGCTGTTGTGCTTGATTAATCTCAAATTAGAAATAATAATGGTGTTGATTTGCAACATTTGCAGCTCACAAGGCCGCACTTCACATCATCTCTAATTTTATTTACATTATGCTATGCTCTTATTAATGCTGGTTTTGATGTCTCAGCCTTACTTCAATAGCTGGGAATATCATCAACTGAAACAAGTGAGAAAGTTGGGACATTTTCACTTGCATATGCAGCTCACAAGGTTTCTGCCTACAGTTGCCCTAACTCCATTGTTGCTTCCTGGATTTCAAGAAAGTAGATAAAGATAACTAATCCCAGAATATATGACTACTCTGTATATGACTTTTCTTCCATTTGTGTAATACCAGAATATGTTATTGGATACGTAGCAGAATCAACTCTTTGTCATTTCATTGTGAATTTGCATTTTAGTGTGTTCAGAGCAAATGCAAGAACCATTAATTGCTGGCCTATCTCAAACATAGATCTCCATAACAATTTATCTGTTAACAGCTACTTACTTGATCTGTTCTCACTAAGACCAACAATGTAATTTACAGGCTACACCTACAGACTAACAGCTAAACATGTTTCGTTCACAATTAATTGATTATCATTGCAGGGTTTTTGTTGTAAAAATGCAGATCGAATAATGATTAGTTATGCTTAATTATGCATAATTTTTATTCTTTGTTATTGACTTTTAGTTAGAACTTTGTGAACAATTTTTTATCGCCTTAAGTTTATGGGGATAATGTAATAGAATGAAATACTGCCTTTGTTGTTTAAATTGAATAGTTTTTGCAGCTTCATGCACTGCAGATGGACTTCATTGCCTCTACTTTCTGATTTTTTCTACTTTAAACTTGGAGTAGCCACGCACACCCGCTCCCATCCCCAGACCACCCTCCAGAATCATACTTCTTAGTTCCTGTTAAAAAGTTGACTCTATTTGACAGTAATAGTGTCAGGTAACCCCGTTTCCTGATCCTAAAAGCTCTAAGTTCATGAGAATCTAGGACAACTATCTCCAAAACGTTTGAAGAGTCACATAATGTATACTTCTGCAACATGGTTTATAACAGAAACGGAAAGTAGGAAGATTTTCCCAGCTGCTGCTTTCAATTCCATTTGCCCGCATAGCCAACTTTTCTACATTTCTCTACTTTAACATTAGAAAACTAAAGAATGTCCTTATGTGTGAGATTAGATATGCATATACGAGTAAATATTACTCTTATTTGTTTATGAATTTTAGACTTTTATATCACTCTTATTTGTTTATGAATTTTAGACTTAGCACCTATAGCAATTGAAATGCTACAAACCAAATAGCTAGGTTGAAAAGCATACCATATCAACTCTTCGATTAGCAAAGCTTGTAGCACCACTGTTGTGCTTATTTCCTTGTAAAGCTCGAGCATTTTTTCCCATTTCAGATTTTTCCTAGTTTCATGAAACCAATGTTAGCATATATAGGTGAAACAAATAAAACTTACTAAATTTAGGATATTTTGGGGTCACAAACCATGGCCTCTGGTAAAAGCCAATAATCTACCAATTCCGTCCAACTCCTAGTGGACACTCCATCAGGCACGTTGGCATAGTTCTCTTCTCGAGATTTATTCACTGGATCGAAAAAATCCCTCTTCAATTTGTATCGATGATTGTTCCATGGTTTGTCAATACGCATCACTAGTGCCTTGTTAACTAGAGGTCCATCAGGTAACACAAAATGTTTCTTCAAAAAAAAAAAGGAAAAATTAAGTTACAATGTTAACAAAATAATTTGCCTAGCTAGTTCTGATCAGATCAGATCAGACTGATCTGTCTGATCTGATCAGCACTGATCTGATCAAAACTAGCTAGGTGAACTTAGTGATTCTGCAGAAACTTAACCCGGGGTCGGAACCCCCATGACCAAATAAAAACCTGAAAAACGGGCAACTGATTGATGAACACAGATGGAAACAGAATAAATTTAAAGCTAATTACACAGTTAACCAAGCTAAAATAAAACTACAATTAACATAAGTGTTAAGAACAATAAATCCACATACCCGAATCATTGTAACAACATTAGTTTTTAACTGATTGTTCACAGCACGCCAACTTGGGACTCCCACTGGACAAAGTGAATCATTTTTTGCAATATCTCCAAGGAAGCTCACAAGGATCTTCCCACCTTTTCGAATAGGTTGGTTGAATTCATTGAGCTTGACAATGTATCTGAACCCCTTTGCATCATGCCAAACGTCTCGAGGCAGAACTGGTCCCTTTACTAGATGTCGTATTCCATCAGCATCTGTCACAGGAGCTAAATCAGACTAAAAAATCACCAAGATCGATAATTTACAGTTTGCATATTTGATGTAGAGACATGTTTACCTATAGCTATAGCCTCCACCTTCTCATCAAACTCCCTCGATTCTGGCCAATTTGGAATAATGATTCGATGTCGAAGTGTTGCTTTCTTCACAGCAGTATCACTTCCTTCTCCTTGATCAAATTCATTTTCACTCTCAGAAGCCGATTCTTCAAATTCGTCCCAGTTGTAGTTTGGCATAACTTCACTCTCAACCTGATTGGATGGAGGAGATCGCAGAGGTTGAAATGCATTCTCACTCACATGCATGTATGTTGGAGGCAACTGACCTTCTTGCTTCCCGGTTCTCTTTTTCATTGCCATGGTGTCTGGTGGTGTAGGAGATTGTGACATCACATGTTTTGTTGCTCCCAAAGGTGCAACAAATGCTCTTTTCTCTAAATGTGGTTTGACACTTGTAAAAGAAGATACCGGCTGTTGTGTAGCTTTTTGAGGTTGTTGTGTAGCTTTGTGAAGCTGATGGGTAGTTTTTTGAGGCTGATTGGTAGCTGTTTGAGGCTGTTGGGAAGCTTTGAAAGGCTGCAAAGAAGGCTGCAAGGTAGCTTTGAAAGGCTGCAACACAGGCTGCATAGTAGGCTGGTGTGGATTCGGTGTTGACGCTTTTTGTGTTGCAATTTCAGTCAGATTGGGAAACGTAGGTCCTTTATACCATCTACTTTGTGTTGTTCCTGTAAGAGTGGGCGGAATTGGTTGTTGTAATGGGTTAGAGGATGGTTTTGTCTGGGTAAAGGATGGTTTTGATAATGCCTTCAGTTGTGGCTTTGAAACCATGGAAGTAGGCCGAGACAAGGATGATTGTGGTGCAACCATGGTTTTTTTAGCAGCTACTGGTTGCTTAATGGGTTGTGATACCGTCCCAAATGTCTGTGACACTCCAAGTGTTGGAGGACTGAACGGTCCCCAGTTTTGGGTGGATGGATCAGAAGATTTTGGGGACTTGGATGCAGCAATGCTCGACCCTTCGTCAATAGCTACCAATGTTCTTTTAGTCCTGTAACTCATATTTTAGTTCCTGTTCAGAAAGTAAGAAACACAATCAGCCATGAATAAAAAGGTCATTAAACCAACTCAATTGCTACAAGAATGAATCACTAAATAGGATAATAGGTATTCACTCAAAGTGACAATCATACACGTTAAATCAGTTTAACATTTTCACATAAACAAGAATTACAATGAGCAGAAAACTCCGAAAATATAGAAGCAAAGTGCAAATCTGATTGAGAAAAAGAAATTCATCTTGGCTCTAATTGGTCGTTAGCTCACTGAGTGATCTAGAGTCTAGAATATACAAGTCATAGACTCAAAAGTCTGAAACCTTCAAGGAACTTGAAAACTTTATATTGGAAGGCCTTTTGCTCCGTTCATCCCTTTATTAAGTTTCATTATAACCTGTCACATTACAAGCATAAGCACGAAACAAGATAGAGAAGGCAAACCAGAAAGGAAACAACTAACGGAAATGCACTGAAGATATTATCAGAAAGTGAAGATATTAGCACTATGGAAACAACCAACCTCCAGGTGGCTACCAAATCTCCCTGGAGGTCGAATTAGCACTATGGCCCCTACGAATGTGGATGCGAATGAGTGTGTAGCAGCTTGGTGGAATGAGGAGGGTGATGGATGGCATTTGGAGGGATTGATCTCACATCTTTGGGTGCACGAACAGGAAGCTATCAAGATAATGAGGGTAGCAAGAATTTTGTTTATCTCCCTTGAACTCAAATTATCCCTTTATTGGTTTTAACATGTATTTTGTTTCTGCAGAGATACTTGAAATTTGAAGAATCTGCAGGTGACCCTGCGCGTGTTCAGATTCTATATGAACGTGCTATCACTGAGTTTCCTATATCTAGTGATTTGTGGACTGACTATGCACGCTATATAGAAAAGAAGCTCAAGGTACTTTCTCAATTTCTGATTTTAACTGTTTTGGTTGAGAAATCTGCTAGCTAGCTTATTGTCAGTTGCCAAAAAACAATTTTTTCAGTTCTGATGGATCAAAGAGATGATCTCATAGCTGGCACACTTCCTTTTTTTTGGGTGTAGTTTAGACTGAAGTTATAAGCAATATTTTAGTTGGCCTACACTCATTTACTACACTTTTGCTCTACAGTTATGAGGGAAAGGGCAAGATGAACCTGCTACACCCTCCTTTTCTGAGATTCAGACTACAGTGAAAACTCTCAATTTTTATATTATCATGGCACCAGGAAAAAGCTAAAGAACAATCTAAAACAAGTCATCAAACAAATCAGGAAGCTGTGAACCAGCAAAACAACATCAAGCAACAGTTGCATGTCTGACATGTATTAACAAAATGATTTGGCTACCTTATTAGTTATTCCCCATTCTGTTTTGAAAAGAAAGGAGGGGAACCATACCTAGAATAAAGATCTTTGCTGCTTGATTCAGAGAGCCTAAATCAGTAATATCCTGAGCCTGTAGTTTTAAGAAAATGATTATCAAGAGAGTTATACATTCCATAGGAGAGAAAACAGGCGATAAAAGGATCAATATTACAATACAAATGAGCTTAGAGAAGCTTGAAAAAAGCTAGCTATAATTATATAAAGTCGGTGGTCACATATGATTCTCAAAGTCAAAAGACATAGAAAGACGATCCAATGGGTGATCCAGCAGCTTAGTATAGTAGTAAATGGCAGCTTTGAAGAGGTGGATGCACATTGTTAATTGTTAACATGAATGCAGAACACAAACATCTAAGGGAGAATCAAGCCTAAATTGCAGAACTCGAAACAGACAGAAACATAAATGAAGAAGTAAAGAGGTAACGTGTTGATACTTGTGTAATATTGGAAACTACTGGAGTGATGTTTACTGTTATAAACAATGAAATCTAGTGAATTGTTTTTAGCAATATTTTACATTGGAGTCATTTCATGATTAACTCACAGCATTTCACTAATCTTACAGATTCAAAACCGGTTTGTCTGTGTGGTTCTCCTTAGATAGCCAGGCATGATATTTTGGCAACTCTGACAGATACGCTTTGTCAAAGGGGGGTAAAACTTTCAGAACCAATACAGATGCATACAAACAAGAATCAATCTTTTCCCAATAAACCTTATTGTTTAGTTATAATGGACCAACCCACCCCTGACACACATTTTCTTGTGTACCACAGGCGCAACAAAAAAGGGAAGAAAAGCAACAACAACACTGCAACAACAATGAACCAAATCAAATACAAAAGGGGGAAATCACAAAAAATAAAGATAAATTGCCCCCTTTTCACGGAATAACGGTATAAAAATATATGTATCACCATCAAAGAAACTAGTAGTAGGGTACTTGGACATTAGTAGACAATAAAATAAGTGAGTATAGATTAAGTATATAACTCATTATTCAACCAGATTAAACAATATGACTCACAACGTCATGAACAAATACAAATACAAAGCAAAACAATAAAAAATATGCATGATCAATTGGTCCCACCCTCTTCCTCTACTGGTAAAGAATCCCCTAAATCAAACACATCTCTAGGCTTGTTCTTAACAACATGCAACCATCCCTTTTGTATCTCATCTTCTATGTAAAAAACTTGTTTTGCTTGAGATGAGAATACAAATGGATCATCTTGCAACAATCGTCCAGAATGCATCAATTTAGAGAAATTGACACATACTCCGCCATTTGGATATGCTTTTACACCCCTATGAATGTCTACCCAATCACAACGAAACAATACAACTTTGTAATCTCCGTAATAATCTAATTCATAGATATGTTTCACTTTTCCATAGTAGGCATCTCCATCCGCTTCGACCATAATTCCAGAATTTTGTGCCAAAAGACGAGAATCGCGATCCGTGGAAAGGAATTTGTATCCATTGATTATGTATCCTTTTAATTTTCTACCATAAGAATGCAAACCACCCGCCAAAGCTTTTCTTAGTTTCCCATCTTCGGTGGTTGCATCTATGTAATGTACCTACGATGATACATCATTAAATCAAATACATTTTTTTTAAAAGAAGTATGTATTCACATTAAAAGAACTTAAGTAACCTTATTTTGCAGCCACCCTCCAAACTCATTGATGATCCAGTTACTTTCATCACTCTCCGTGACAGGATTTTGTAAGTTCATTTGACGTTTCTCGGTTAAAAATTCACTTCATGGAAGAAGAACAAAATTAAAAATCATCTATTATAACAATTGATAATTCAAAAGAAAACCAACATAATACTTACTCCAGATCCCCTTTTATCTCATCAGAGTGAAGCAAAATGTAGCGATGAGCTTGTTTTAAGCTTTTGTCATCAAGGCGAATGCTGACCTCCTTCCCAATAACTCGACCACCAGAATTAAACAAGTAATCATTGGGATTTGGAATGTCATCATCCATCCTTTTAGGTATGTTGAAAATGGTCTTAACACCTTGAAGATATCTCGAACAAAACCTAATTGTCTCCTCTAAAAGGAAGCCTTCTGCAATAGATCCTTCAGGTTGGGCTTTATTGGTTACATGTGATTTCAAATGGGACAAGTACCTTTCAAATAAAACATTTGTACTTAATATATGATAAATGTGAAATATTAAATAAAAAGAATATAATTTAGACGTGTAAGATATTAACCTTTCAATGGGATACATCCATCTGTATTGCACTGGTCCACCAAGTTTAACCTCCTCCACTAAGTGAATCAACAAATGGACCATGATTGTGAAAAATGAAGGCAGAAACTCCTTTTCCAACTCACAAAGAGTTAAAATAATTTCATTTTGAAGACCATCTAAATCATCTGGATCAATAGTTGTAGAGCACAACTTCTTGAAAAAGGAAGACAATCTAGCCAACAAGTCAATTACTTTTGTAGCTTTAGAGGCCCTTAAGGCAACGGGAAGGATATCCTGCATTAGAACATGGTTGTCATGACTTTTGAGGTTAATCAACTTCCTTTGCTTCATATTCACACAACTAGAAAGGTTGGATCCATATCCATCAGGAACTTTAATTTTCTGCAAAACATTTAGGAACCTCTCCTTCTCCTCCGTAGACATAGAATAGGAAGCCGGAGGCATGCATTCACCTCCGTTAGGATTAGTACTCAGCCAAAGGTGAGACTTTATTCTCCATGCTTCAAGGGCTTCTCGATCATTCCTACTATCTCTACTCTTATCCATGCTAAGAAGAGTTCCCAAAATATTCTCAGACACGTTTTTCTCAATGTGCATCACATCTAAATTATGCCTTAGAAGATTATGCTCCCAATACACCAAATCAAAGAATATGCTTCTCTTGGTACCAAAGTCACTTTCATCTTGGACATCATCGTCATCATCGTGTCCTCTTTGCCTCTTTTTCGGTGGTGCCTTCGACTTTCCATAAACATGCTTCACCTTTTCTTGCTGCCTCAATATATCAGTGCCGCTAGGACGAGATGGGGCTTTACCCCACTCATTAGTTCCAAACTTCTCACAAAACTTGTCACCTTGACATCGATATGGGTGATCTGCAGGTAACCATTTTCTATAGCTACAATAGCAAATCTTGCTCCCAAATCTATCAGAAGGCGTGGAATCTAAGCATATAGGACATGCATTGTAACCTTTTGTGCTCAAACCAGAGAGCATTGCATAGCCGGGAAAGTCATTAATAGTCCAAAGCAAAGCCGCACGCAAATTAAATTTCTCTCCGGCAAAAGCATCAAAAGCTTCAACCCCTGTCCACAGCAATTTCAATTCATGCACTAATGGCTGCAGATACACGTCAATATCATTTCCGGGACCTGATTTTCCAGGAATAAGCGTGGACAGAATGAAAGAAGACGGTTTCATACATAACCATGGTGGAAGATTATAAGGAATCAACATCACTGGCCACGTACTATAAGTGGTGTTCATTAAACGGTAAGGATTAAAACCATCACTCGCAAGACCTAATCGAACACTACGAGGGTCTAATGCAAAATCACTGTGACGCTCATCAAATGCCTTCCATGCTAAGCCATCTGAAGGATGCCTTAAAATCTTCTTATCATCTTCACCCAATCGCTCTGTATCATGCCATCTCATATCTTCTGCTGTTGATGATGACATGTAGATTCTTTTTAGTCTCGGTATAAGAGGGAAATATCGCATTACCTTAGCTGGCACACCTTTCTTACAAGTATCCGTACCTTGATCACTTACAACGTTGCCCCTATCCTTAGTTTTCTTCCACCTCGATGTACCACAAACATGACACTTGTCTTTCTTTAAAAATTCACCCCAATACAACATGCAATTATTCGGACAAGCATCAATCTTTTCATACCCAAGGCCCAAGTCTTTTATCATTTTCTTACTGTAATAATAAGATGAGGGAAAATCAAGTATTTGAGGAAATGCATCTAGAATTAGCTTCAACAACATATTGAAAGATTCTATGGACCAGTGATTCATACACTTCAAGTGAAACAAGTGTAACAGAAAAGATAACTTTGAAAAATTGATACACCCCTCGTACAATTTCTCCTCAGAAGCTTCAAGCAACTTCTTATATGTCACATCTTCTTCTATTGTAGAATAATCATATTCTACATCTGTGTCATAGGCCAAGGGCTCCTCAATCCATTCATCATCCTCTCGTGCTTCTAAATTTGGGCAATTGGGAGGCATATTAACACTAAATGCTGATCTTAATAGCCCTCCCATATTATCTCGACCTACAAACCCACTTTGGTTATCAAGGGATCCTTCACTAGTAATCCCTCCATCACTCTCAAACATACGCTGAAACGTATCCCCTTTACCATGAAAAATCCAATCCTTATATGGCTTATAAAATCCCTTAAACAAAATATGCCTCTCCACTTCATTTACGGAGAACCATTTCTCTACCTTACATTTCTTACATGGACATCTAATTTTTCCTTCGACTAGATCTTGCTTGGCAAACTCAATAAATTCCATACAACCGTCGATATATTCATGATGACCAGTGGGTAGATCGATCCAACTTTTATCCATATCTATACGAAATTAGTTGAGTAATTAGTAATATACGTCGGTCGCAGAATAGGAAATTTTTATATGTACTTATTAAAATATTATAATCATTCTTAGAACCTTGATATATCACACGAGATTAATTTAAGTCACATAACACCTCCGTACACAACTCTTCTTAATTCATACCATAACTTATGGTTTTTTGTTTAATCATTCTTCCTTAGTGACTAATATTTGTGATCTATCTTCATCTTCTAAAAGTTATTACCCTATATCACTTCCATATTATATTTTCTTTTTGCGTACAAGATCATACTTTCAACTTCACATGAATTTGCAAGGAAAATAAAGCATGTGATTTTAGCGCACAAGGTGATATTTTCAACTTCACACGAAGACAACAATATAAATCCATTTTTTAAAAAGAGTAAGAGTACCTTAAGTAACGTGGCATCACATAATCAGAATTTATGGTAAAATTTCTTGGATTAAATGTAATTAAGCTAAGAAAAACTATGTAGTGGGGATAATGTAATTAGACAAACAATACCAACACAAAATGCCAAAGCTAACAAAAATACGTACTTACAAATTTGAAGCTATTATATCAAAACATTTGAAATTAAATCAACAGGAATACAATAGAAAGATCCAACTTTTGCATGATTGACGTAAGTTATGATAGCACAATAAACGTCGGTATATGCTCATTGTATATATATTGGACATCGAGGAAATGTAAAGCCACGGAAATTATATTCTAACACTTAACAAACCTAACTTGCAGAGTTGTAGCCCACCCTTGTCCATACAAAATTAGGGAAATAACAATTGTCCAATAAAAAACCTAAAAGGGACTTTATAGTATACATACCTCTAGTATCAAAGAGCATATGCAACGTACGAACCGATGCAGAACCTACGAACAACGCTAAAGACTTGCAGGAAACCTTGAACCGGTGTAGCAACGCACGAACTGATGCACGAACCTACGAACAACGCTAAAGAATCACAGGAAACCTTGAACCGGTGTGGTCGGCGAAACCTGATAATGTTGATAAATTATGGTCAAAATATAAGGACAACAACATTATCAGGAATTTAAAATCTAAAAAATATAGTAGATGAAGTTATCAACTTAAACAGAAAACACTACAAACATATCAATTCATGACCATGAATGCTCCATGAAAATGAACAAATGTAGGGAAGCAATGTGCTAAGCGCAGGTCAAAGAAGGGTGTTTTTTCTACATGGAAAGTAAAAGCAAATATTATCTGCAATCTACTCCGCGATAAGGGGATCAAGCAATTGAGTTTACGAAAGTCGTTATTGTGGGGCGACAAAAATACCAGAGGAGAGAGAAAGGAGATAGTGGTGAACGTAGAGGGACAGGAGAAGAAGTGAACTGATCAGAAGTGAACTGATCAGAAGTGAACTGATCAGAAGTGAACTGATCAGAAGTGAACTGATCAGAAGTGAACTGATCAGAAATGAACTGATCAGAAGTGAACTGATCAGAAGTGAACTGATCAGAAGTGAACTGATCAGGACTGATCAGGATTGATCAGTAAGGACTGTTCAGAACTGATCTGATCAGGACTGATCTGGACTGATCTGATCAGGACTGATCTGATCAGGACTGATCTATTTTCTATGTCGTCTGAGAGTGCAAGTGTCACAGTCCATAGAAAGCTAGCTATTCCATTTATTACTCAAAAGTGATCACCATACTCCGTATTAAGCAGCCATATTATCTCATATTCAAGGAAGTTGACAGAACACAACACATAATTAAAAAGACTCCCAAAAGTTTTATAATAATATTAATCCTACCTTGTTATGTCTAATCTAAATATTAGTCATTATAGATTACTCTTCTATTATGACTCATCAATTCCACGATCAATTATTTATAACTTGTACACCGTAGCAATCAGTATGTATTACTCCACTTCTTAAGCTCTTAGCTAGTGTTTGTTTGAATAATGAAATAAGAATAGTAATCACAATTTTGGATTAGATTCTATTAATTTGTTAAGAATAGAGTTATTCAAATAGAACGATAATCTCATGATTGAGCTTGAACTGATTTAGTGAAACACTCCTATCCGGTGCAATTGCATAGCCTCTAAAATGTTTTCTGTTAATGTTTCCCATTTTTTCCCGGTTATGCGCAACACATGATGTATATAGTTAAGGTTCGATAGTTATATTAGCAAACCAACATAAATTGGGATGTTTTCCAATTCCAATTACATTATTTATGTGTGGGATAAAGTAATTAAACCTAAACAACACCAACACAAATCAGGAGAAGAAGTGAACTGATCAGAAGTGAACTGATCAGAACTGATCAGGATGGATCAGTAAGGATTGATCAGGACTGATTTGATCAGGAATGATCCGATCAGGACTGATCTGATCAGGATTGATCAGAGCAGGACTGATCTATTTTCTATGTCGTAAATAGCCTAGGACTGATCTATTGTCATGTAATGCATGATCTATTGTCATGTAATGCATGATCTATTTTCTAAAATCAATAGAGATAAAAAGTTCAGGTATGTAATAAAAAATACTCTAAACAACTCTATAGAGCAATGGGGGCGGTTCGTTCCTCTTCCGACCAGATAAGAATTCCAGCAAAGCAGTCTTCAACACACAAACTTGTCTGCATCCTCGGGAGGGATGGGTTCGGTTGAACACGGATGGGGGCATACCAGGGAAGTTTTTACGAAAGGAGGTTGAGCCTCAAAAAGCTCAACCTCCTTTCGTAAAAACTTCCCTGGAAGCACTAAAAAAAGCTAGGTAACGACTCTTTACCATAATTCCATAAACCCTTACTCGCAAGTTCAAAATAATTCAACAGAAGAATACAATGTCGTTCTTTCTAACAATAGAACCTAAAGTGTAGCCAAACCATCCATCTCAAAAATTTGCTACTGTTACTTTTAACTCGATACATGTTGAAACTAACTGATATGTTATTATCAAAGCTCGTAGTCATAAAAACCATTTATGCATGCTGCAGTTTATCGGGGCAAAGATGGGGGCCTCAGGACTACAAATACAAACAGAAAGTGGCCTAATTAGCATCCCTAGTAATATCTGATGTGTTGTTGTGAAATATCTTCCTAGAGGTGCCCTAAAGAAATACCTCATTGATAATCGAAGGAAGAAGCTAGCTTTTAAGGTTGTCCACCAGTTGGCGCTTGATCTTTCTAGAGTGACAAATAATTTTGCAAACTCAGATAAATAATACCGGATGATAAGCTATAGTTCAAAGCTACTCTCAACTTGGCATGATAAACCCAGATAAACAATAAGCTAGTGCTGATAAGATAATATTTGGTTAGCTATGACAGTTCAAAACCGGATGATAGAAACTCAGAAATGGTTATCTGAGTTTATCATCCCAGCTATGACAGTTCAAAAATCAAAACCGGATGTTCTATCCCTTAACTCAGTTAAGCTATAGTTCAAAGCTACTCTCACTTCTCTGTGTTTTGAACTGCATATATTCAGATTAGGGTGCTTACTGCATAGGTTTATTCCTTACTCCATACAACTGGTAGTCAAACCTATATTTGGTGCCAACTAAAGCAGGGAAAGGCAAAGAAATTTATAATAAAGACAAGCAAAGTGCTGATAAGATAAGATATTTAACACTGCGATACACTGCCACTACCTAATACTACAGTTATGACATATAGAAAGCATGCAGTAGCTTAACATAACGATGACAGACAGACAATGAGCTTATCAGTCGCCTAATACTAAGTTCTGCTTTGTAAAGCTCAGTTCTGTTTTGTGCAAAGTTTGTTCAGTTCTTTTCTACTTACAGTCAGTCCATCGGTCACACATTTCACATAATCAGTCACAGAAAACAGTGTAGCCTCAAAAGAAGTTATAGATAACAGTAGAAAATGCTAAGTGAAAGGGTTCAAATAATTAGTATAAGTTCTATAGCGACAAATAATTTTGCAAACTCATCCAACATGCTCATTTGATGCACCAAGTTTCTCACTAAAGACAACCTAAACTAACCAAGTACAGCTAGGTGTCTTAAAGATTGACAACAGATTTTTCATACTAAGTACCAGATATCTTGGTCAGAGATTATCACCTAAATCTCACTAAATGTCTGTGTGTCTTTATACAAAGCATTGCCATGTATCCAAATTTCAAAGATTCTAGGCCAACTAAAAGTTGCAAATTTAAAACTATGAAAATTAGAAATAGATAGACAATACCTACAGTAGTAACAACACGGAAGAAGAAGTCAGACGTTCACCACTTTCCAACTATCGTCCAAATTACCAACTATCTGCAATTGAAAACTAAAATAAATGAAATAGCAAACACTCTGTAAGCGGTATATAGAAAATCACAGAAACTAAGAAGACCCATTCTAGTTTTTTTCTTGAATTAAGGATGCAATATAACATGGAAAACTTAAAGGCATATGATTGACATTAGAAATTGACATGAAAAAACGTGAATTAACAATATATGACGGAAATTAAAATAGTGAATCAAACCTAAACATTGTTATATGATAAAAATCAAATAGTGAAGGCGTGAAGCAGACCAAAAATACCTGGCGAATATATCCGGCAACACCGAGGATGAAGCAGCAATTAAGAAACCAGAGTATGCTTGAATTTCTCCAATTAAAAACCAGAGAGAGCAACGAATTTATCTTGAATTTGTTGAGCGAATTGTGAATTCAATAATTGGGCTTTTTCATGAATTTATAGGATGAGGAGTGAGATAGCTTATACTGGGAGATTTGACTTTGCTAACGTAAAGGTTGAAGACGGAATTCATGGAATTCGTTAATGGCCGGTGCTGAAGGTGAGGAGGAGAGATACGAATTCATCGGAAATCTGACGAGGGTGGTTAGTTTCAGCAAGGTATGTCGGTGGGAGGAGGTTGAGAGAAACGTGGGAGGTGGGTTGAGAGTTAGGCGGGATTCTGCGAAAAAAACAGAGAGTTAGGCGGGATTTTCTGCCCAAAAATTCAGTTGCATTGCTGCCTCACAAACACGTGCAACACACGTGTCTTTTTTTTTGTAAATAGCGACGCTTTAGAACGTCGAAATATTTTGCGGCTCTCTAAAGCGTCGCAATTTACAAATTAATATTCGCGCCCCAATTTCCTTGCGACTCTTTGTTAGACCGTCACAATAATTCCGTCTCAATATGTACCTCTTTTTTGTAGTGAATCCTGCTTCGATCAGCTTGGGAATTACCCGGTGCACCTTCCGAAGCTTTAGCAGAAGCAGCAGGAGCACCAGAAGCAGCACGAGCAGCAGAAGCAGAAGGAGCAGGAGAAGCAGAAGGAGCAGCAGAAGCTTCAGGAGCAGCAGAAGCTTCAGGAACCTCGAGTTTGATAGGGTTAAGACCCCCTAACAAATCAGCAAAAGTCTTAGACACGGGATAGCTGGTTATATCAACCAAAGCTACCCCAAAACCCATCTTCTCTTCGGAAACCAGACGTTCAGTCACTTGTTCATCATTCCAATGTTGAACAAGTGGGATTTCCTTAGGGGGGACTACACCCCGAAATAACGATCTTTGGAGATAAATTATCTCCAAAAATAGAACACAGCCACCAACCTTGTCATTTTTGACACTCTCTCTCCACCTCTCAACAACAAACCCAAGCTGGTTTAACACGTATTTACACCAATTTTGTTTCACAATCTGTGAAAACATCCTCAACAGCCTTCAAAACCTTGATGTCTAACAACCGGTTAGACGTAGGAGCCAAAAATACACCTATAAAAACAATAAGATAATTACAGAAATCAATAAGAAAATATGTTAACTAATTCATAAAAATAGTTCACTAATTAATGTAAAAAGTTAACTAAATGATGAAGAAAGTTAACTAAATGTAAAATAGGTTAAATGATTGATGAAAACAGTAACTAATGGATAAAAAAGGTAAACTAATTATTAAAATGAACTAATTAATGAAAAAAGAAGAATAATTAATAAAAAAAGGTAAACTAATTAATGTAAATAGTGAACTATATACTTGCCGTTAAAGGTAAATAACTTGAGCATGATTAATTTAGAAATTTTTACCTAAAACATATACCACAAAGGCACGTTTAAAATCATCTCCACATTCATCTGTTTTCAAAAAAGATTCCAACTCCGTCAAGGTGGGTGCCTGAACAGTTGGTTTCTTATGGAACTTCTCATTCCATCTTTGAATCATTTCATGGTTGGCATCTCCTTCAACCCGCTTTCTTGGCGTCTCTTGAACATCAAAATCCTTGTTCCATGGCAAGCCAAAGACGTCATAGACATCATAATCATATAACTGAACATTTTGTGTTTCTCCAAACTGGAGCATATGACCAACACAATTAAAATATTGAAGCAGCCATGGAACAAGGCGTGTGTTGACTTAATGAAGTCGAACACTCAACAAACCACCAAAACCTATCTCTTTAATGGCTTTCACTTTGTTTTCATTCTTCTTTATAGAATTAAGAAGATTAATCAACGCCTCTGGTCTACAATTTAGTTTGTAACCCCTACACAAAACAAAAGAATTTAATTAATGAAAATATTTAACTAATTGCTTAAGAAGTTAACTAATTGAAGAAAAATGTTAACTATTTAATGAAATAGGTTAACTAACTGCAAAAAACTTCACTATTCATGCAATAGGTTAACTAATTGATAAAATAGGTTAACTAATTAGTGGAAAGATTCTTTTTAAAAAAAGGTTAACTAATTACTGAAAAATATTTAACTAATTGTGTTTAAAGGTTAAATAATTATTTTGATTACATAACTACTTCATATAGGTAAAATAATTTGTTTCAAAGCAAAAGTAATTAATTTAAAAATAAATAACAAATAGTCATACCTATCCAACTAATTAAACAGTGATAAATAACAGTTACAAAGATAGGTTAACTAATTGAAGAAAAAAGTTAACTAACTGAAAAAAACTTCACTAATCATGCAATAGGTTAACTAATTGATGAAATAGGTTAACTAATTAATGGAAAAAGTTAACTATTTGCAGTCAAAAGTAAACTAATTATTGAGTTAACTAATTGCAGTCAAAAATTAACTAATTAATGGAAAAGGTTAACTAATTAGTGGGAAAAGTTAACTAATCAGTGGAAAGATTCTTTTTAAAAAAGGTTAACTAATTACTGAAAAATATTTAACTAATTGCAGTCAAAAGTTAACTAAATTATGCAAAAAGTTCACTAAATGTAAAATAAGTTATGATAATTGCAAAATCAATTTTTAAATAGTCATACCTATCCAACTAATTAAACAGTGATAAATAACAGTTACAAAGATAGGAGTTATACCTATCCAACTCTACAACTTCCCCACCATCTTCCGTATATTCTACTTTAACTTTCGACTTCTTTGGCCCCCTTCCAATTTTCCTCTCATCTGCACTCAGCTTTGGACTAGCTGGAATATCTTCAGTCGGCCTTGAACTGCCTTCAACATCTTGACTCGACTTCCCAGCATCGTGATAATCAGATGCTTTGTTTGCATTTTTTGACCTCATTATGTGAACTGAAACTATAAATGAATGTAGTTCAATATATTGCAATGCGCAAATAAAAAGAATGTGTAATGAACATAAGCAGTATAAATAGCAATAAAAACAAAACAATTTCATTGTGTAACTAATTGATTTGAATGTTTCACTAACAGGTTAAAATAGTTAACTAATTGGATTATGCAATTAACTAATTGGTCAAAAAAGTAAACTAATTGCTCAAGAAAGTTTGAAATTAAATAAATTAACTAATTCGTTTAATACTTGATTTATGAATGTCAGAATATGACTAATTGCTTTGAAAGAATAACTAATTGGTAAAAATAATTAACT
Source organism: Spinacia oleracea (assembly GCF_020520425.1). NCBI lineage: Eukaryota > Viridiplantae > Streptophyta > Magnoliopsida > Caryophyllales > Amaranthaceae > Spinacia > Spinacia oleracea. The sequence continues at coordinate 50,311,504 of NC_079488.1, forward strand.
AATTGATTAAAAAACTAATTATTTATCAGCGAACTTTTAATTGAACAAATTGAACAAAAACACCAAAACAAACTTCAAATTATGAACAAATTGAACAAAAAGAAGGAAAAAGGACAAGAAGCTTCAAAAATATTGTCGAAAATGAAAAACAACCAAAAGTATCACAAATCACAATTACAAAACCCTAAATCACAACCAAAACAGTAAGAAACAAAAACGAACTTCAAATGATAACAAAATTGAACAAAAAGAAGAAAAAATGACAACAAAACTTCAAAAATATTGTCGAAAATGAAGAACAACCGAAATTATCACAAATCACAATTACAAAACCCTAAATCAAAACAAAAAACAGTAAGAAACAAAACGAACATCAAATGATGACAAAATTGAACAAAAAGTAGATGAAAATAGAAAGAACTTACCGAAACTTGAAGTAAATCGGAAAATATCACAATCACACCTTCAAAACCCTAAATCGAACGAAAAAAAAGAGGATAAATCAGTAAGAACTACACACGAACAAAGAAAACCAAGTGAAAATGCAAAAAACTTACAGAAATTGAAGAAATCGAAGAGAAGATCAAAGAGTAGAAGCTTTCTCTCTCCTGAAATGGAAGAACTCGGCGGTTTCTCTCTCTAAAAGTGAACAGTGATTTGAAAATGGGCAAAAACGTGGGAAAGAAAACCTTTTATACTAAACCCGAAAAAATAACCGTTTTCGACCCAATTCGGATTTGACCCGCGTCCTGACCCGCGTCACGACCCGCGTCACGACCCGCGCTGCCACGTCACCCGTCTAACGCTGTCAGTCCGCCTTATTCAATAATTTGTGTAACTGAATATCCCCAAACTAATGCATAGTTATAACATTTCTAACATACTCGTTTAAATTTATTTATCTAATATGCATATTTAAAATGCTAATATGGTAATTTGACCAAAATATTGAGTGATATATTTTTCATTATTAATATAGCGATTTGACTAAATAATACCAATTTAGAATAATTATTATTATGCCGTATCTATTATTGTCATAATTTATAAACTAAATTTTGTTTCCATACATAAATAGTTTGTAAAAAGGTAGAAAATAAATATAAAATCAAACAGATACACTTTTATTGGGAAAGTGGTTTTTGGCGGGAAAAAATCGCACCAGGTAATGACACGTGTCATTCCTGGTGTCTCTTTTAGTATATAGTAATAGATTAGACCGGCTTTCCTGCTGACGTGGACGGCAGAGTGGAAAATAAGTGAAAAAGTAGCGTATTTTGGAAATTTACGAATCATCGAACAATATTGAAGAAAATAGCTCCATTAACAATAGAAAATCCCAAAAAAACATGTTTATGAATGAGAATTTCCCTAAACAAGTTCAAGATCAGCTTCATCTCCCCACATTTTGTCTCCTCTACCTCCTGGCATTCCATAGCTTCCTGTTTTCATCTGCTTATCACCAGGAAAAAACTCTCAGTTCTCTCACATTCACTTCGCCGTTGTCTTCAGGTTTGTCGCGCCTTCTTTAATGCTTCTGGTGCTTTTTTTTGTTGGTGTTGTTGTTAATTTAATCTGGCATTTTCCGTTTCCTGCAATTCTTTTTCTGCCGCGAAATAACTTGTAATGTATGATTGCTCAATCAATCGGAAACTATTTCGAAGTTGTAGCTAGATTGTTATATCAAATTGCTCATCCAAAAAAAAAATTGTTAGAGGCAGATTGAACGAAAATTGGAAATTCATATAATTGGATCAGTATTTTGGGAAATTCAACCCCCCACCCCACCCACACACCCCCATCTTGTTTGACTCTTTCTATTGGGGTTTTAGAATCATGTGTACAAATGAAATCAAAACAATAACTTACCAAGCTGCTTGGAAACGAAAAAGAACACTTGGTTTTTGCAATTTTTTTTACAACTAAGGTCTTGTATGGATAATGTATGATAGATTGGGTATATGGTGGTGGACTTGTAATCTCTTCAGGTTGAAGTTGTTTATTCAAGGGAGATTCAGTTGCAGGCAGAAGGATAAAAGTGGTAGTGTTAAACTTAAATTAGAGATGTGCATTTTTGTTCAAAAGTTTCAAATACACCTTCTTCTGCAAGAAAGATCTTAATTCTACGTGGTGTACATGGGTAACTGGTCAGTCGAGTTGCTTAACTTTTGGTTGTTTGGGTGATTTGATTGCCAGCAGACATCTTGCTTGATGCAGTTTAGGGTTTTAGTGGGATGATATCATGATCTCATCTTTTTCCTTTTTGTTTTCCCGTTGTTTATTCAATCTTGTTTTTGATGTCCCGTGTAAGATGGTTGTGAAGAGGTTATGGAATCCTTAGGCTACAAATTATTTGGTTGACTGTAATAGTAGCTGCACTTATATTGCTTCTTAATAATCGCTGAGGAGTCTCAGGACCCTTAGAGGGATATTCTTACTGTTCTCCGGCGATAAGAATCTTCATCTCAACGTAAGCATGAGCAGTATTACGTAACCTTGCATCCATGAAGGTTTCAAGTGAGCAAATTTAAAATTTTGGGATTCACTCTTCCAATATTCTTCTTTCTGTTATTGTACTACGGTTTCATGCTATCTCTGTTAATCATGTTTAAAGATGGGAGTTAGGAGGGGTTGGTTCCCTTGTAATTTACATCTTCCTGGGTCTATAAATGAAGTTCAACGCTCCATTGCTGCATAGAAATTGAGCCCAGGTTAAGGCCAAATTCAGGTCTTTTTGAAGCAGAACAACAGTGACTCTGGGCTGATTGTTAATGAATTACTGGAGTTTATTTCAATTAGCGAAATGATGATAAAAAATAACTCTAGCGATCTTGAGTATTTTTATAAAAATATTCGTAGAGTTTAAAATCTGTAATCAAGCGAGGAAGAATGAAATTGTTAACCATCCAAATTTAGCTCCTTATGTCATGAAATGTGGCCTTTATATTATCTTTGCCTCCTTGTGTATCCTTTAAATCATTCACTGAACAGGAAAAGTAAATTGCCACAGATTTGAATTTAAACCAAAAATTGCTGTTTGACAGTTGTAAAAGTGATCCATGTTGGGCGGCCCACGTGAAAGATTTTCATATTTTCTGCCAAATTTCTCACCACAACGATAATACAAAGTATTTAATTTTTTTAAAGGGATTATAAGATTATTGTATATTTTTTTTCCAGAAATTAAAATATTGTGAATTTAACAATAAGCAATTTTCAACCAAAGAGCTAAGCCCAAAAATCTTGCACCAATCAAGGATTAATGGAACCTCAAAATGATTCTCCAGAAGGTTAAAAAGAAGAAACAAATAATGAAATGAAAATGGTGTAAGACCACACACTCTAAGCATGAAGCTCAATTTACCAAGCAAGGATTTCTCATTATCACATTCTTTTTTTTTGGGCAAAGGATTTCTCATTATCACCAAGTGGAATTAATGAAAGTAAGATAAGAGGAAAATATAAATATATTACAGAAAAAATATTATAAGGGATAATAAAAATAATTAAAGTTATACATAAATAAGTAAAATACGTACATTTCAAAGTAGCATGTAAAAAAAAAAAAAACAAAAAGTAAAAAGAGTCAAAATGGAAGTTGTATAAGTCAAATGAAGTCATCAATGTATATTCTCTCCTTCCACTCTGTCCTATCCAACGCCATATTTTCCTCAATCCCAAAAAGGCTCATATCATGCTCAATTATCTTTCTCCAAGTTTTCTTTGGTCTTCCCCTACCCCTTGCAATTCTATCACTTTGCCACTCTTCTAGCCTCCAAACCGGAGCATCACTTGATCTTCTGCTTACATGCCCAAACCATCTTAAACGATTTTCCATCATCTTAAACTCAATCGGTGCAACTCCTACTTTCTCCCTAATAATCTCATTCTTCAAACAATCCTCTCTTGTATGCCCAATCATCCAACGTAACATACGCATCTCCGCCACATTCATCTTATGCACGTTACAATGTTTCACTGCCCAGCATTCCGTGCCGTATAACAACGCCGGTCGAATAGTCGTGCCTAAATTTTCCCTTCAATCATTGGGCATGTTTGGATCACATAGGAACTCCGTGACACTTTTCCACTTCAACCAAACTGCTTTGATTCTATGAGCCACTTCGTCGTCCAATTCCCATCCTTTAGGATAATAAATCCTAAATAACGGAACATTTTAGAGCCTTGGACAATTTTCCCATCTAAGGTAATCGCCCCTGTCTCTCTGTCTTGGACTCCACTAAACTTACATTCCATATATTCAGTCTTGTTTCTACTCAGCCTAAAACCTCGAGATTCCAAAGTTTGTCTCCATACTCCAACTTACTTTCTACTCCTTTTGTTTCATCAATCAACACAATATCATCTGCAAACATCATGCACCAGGTTATACCATCTTGTATTGACCTCGTCAATTCGTCTATGACTATAGCAAAAAGAAACGGGATAAGTGCGGAACCTTGATACACTCTAATCGTAATGGGGAATTCTCCGGTCTTACCAACACTAGTTCTCATACTCGTGCTAACTCCCTCATACATGTCCTCGATGATATCAATATAGTTCCTCGAAATTCCTTTCCTACTTAATTCCCACCAAAGAATTTCCCTTGGTACCTTATCATACACCTTCTCCAAATCAATGAAAATCATATGTAAATCCTTCTTATCCCGATAGTTTTCCATTAGTGAAATATGTTTTCTTAGGTCTTCTCCAAATCAATGAAAACCATGTCCCCGATATGTTTTCTTTTTTTGCAGAGTAAATGGAAGAGGAAGAAGGGGTTTGGGGGGTGTAATGGAGGGTGAAGAATTAAAACCTGTGTTTTACCAATTCTTCCCTCAAATAGTTTGGAAAAAACGGTAAATTAAAAAATTAAAGGAAATTTCAAACACTTTAACTTATTTAAATGGTTATCGGTTAAAAGACCCACACTAAGTTGACACCCCATACAGTTGGGACCTGCCAGAAATAATCCGTAGTTGAGCCCTTTTAAAGATGAACGTTCATAGTTGGGAGTACCTTTATCAATTTCCCTTAAATTTATGAAGTAGTTTCAAATCTAATCACAACCTACAACCTTTTTAGGAAGCACAACACCTTATTCTTGACATAGTGTATGTGACAACTATATCTTGATGATGTGAGTTGTATATTACCATCTATTGCATACCAACAGATTTTTAAGAACTTGTGCACATGTCAAAATGGTTGGTTTGGAGAATAATTCTTTATTTCGTTCTGTTATACATCCATCCATGGCAATGAACCTGAAATGGGCAGGTCATCCACTAATGTGCTAAATATTGGGAAAGATTTGATGATTTTCTAAAGCTTCTTGTCTTCCCACTTTTGCTTAGTTTCCATTCCCTCTAGCATCTTCAGAAAAGAACTTTTTTTTACAAATAAGTCATGTGCGTCAAACCGTCCTTCTATATCCCTCATGATGTAGCAGGGTATTAGAGTCATTTATGTCTTGTAACTGTTCTGGTAGGTTCCACAGTAGCTCCTATAAAGGTCTCAAATTTTTGTGCATGATGCACATAATGGCATCGCAGTCATTTTGTCCTTTGACTCTTTGAGTGTTGGTTTCGTCTTTTGAGCTGATCTATTTGTAGAGGAAGTTCTATACTCTGTTGACGAACAATTCTAGGTCCCTAAAGAGAAGATTCAGAGAACAAGGAAAAGAAAATCGTGGAACTTTATTCCTAATTAAATCACTAGCAGAAATATCAACTATGCCATGTTTGATATGTGTTTATGCAAGGGTCACCAATTCACCCATACTATCATTATCATTATCATTACCCCATTGCCTCAAGAGGCTTCCGCGAGAAGCGGGGTAAGGGGGGGTCGGGTGTACGCAACCTTACCCCTGCAATTGCAGAGAGGTTGTTTCCAATTGACCCAAAAGCGATAACATGACGACAATGGGAATCTTCTACTTCATGGAAAGGAAGCGAAGAGGTTTTAAGAGCCATTTTGATTTAGTCCATTACATCCCACAACCCAAAGAACAAATGAATCTTTGGCTCCATCGGAAATGGACATCCATAATATCAACTCACCTATACTATCAATCAGCAAAAAAAAAAAATTGTGCGTCTTTGTTTAATTCTTATAATTCTTATCAAAGAGATGAATTTTCTGATGAATGGTTCTTAATGTTGCTGCCTTGCTTATATTCTGTAGTTATTTGATCTAGCGGCAAGGATGGTTGTCAAGTTTGAGGTGGATTTAAATGAGCCTCTGGTCTCCCAGGTGAGATTTTGATCATGTGCTTACTTTCAATAACCGTATGGAAAGACTTGATCATTCATTTACCACTCTCTTTTCTATTAACTCAGTGGGTTGCTTCCGTGTCCTTTTGTTTTCTTGCTTTTTCTAATTTCATGCATGATAATACATACTATATGATCGATTCCCATTTTCTCCCCTAAGGTCATAATATCGTCATTTGTATGTTAAAAGGTCAATATATTTTTCAGCTTCTTTCCACAAACTTTTCTCTTGTCTTCAATTTTCCTCAGGATTTCCCCCTTTTTCTTCTTGGTTGAGTAGTTGATGCTCTTAAATCTTAAGCTAGTAATGTAAAACATCCATTCAGGTTGGCCATCTTGGAGAAGCTTATGATGAATGGGTTCACCAGGCTATTGTCAGCAAGGAGGGCCCTCGCTTTTTCGCGAATGACTATCTGGAGGTAAATCAAAGTTGTGTGGTACTGGTACTGTGATTATTTCTTTATTTATTTTTGGAGTTTAATTTTTGTCCCCCTTCGCCACTCAATTGTTTCCTGTTTGCTAGTTCACTTTGTTTGTTTAACCAGGGAATATTAGATGCGTGTATTGGCTGTATCAGGGAGCTGTTAGCATTTGCTGTTTATGAAGATGTTTATTATCACCTCTTGGCTGTTAGTTGTTAATATGACTTTTTATTTTGTTATTTTTGTTAGATGTTATTTGCTGTTTAAGAAGATGTTTTGGATATTTTTTTATTGGGTATTTGACCACTTTATTTTGCTAAAAGAGAAAAGCCAAAAGCCAATCAAAGTGGCAGCCAATTGCCATTCGCCAAACAAGGTGGTTATTGAACTGGAGGCCAATGGGGAGGAACTTGGCCCAAAAATAAAACTTTTATTCTGGTATTTGATGTAATTTCACTACCGAGATGGCTACTAGGGTAGAGAAGTCACATCTAATCAATGGATGGACCACATACCAACATTCACATCCACCATGGCATGAATAGACATATTTTAAAATATAACTTAACTCCAATTGTCCGATATGATTCAAGCTGTGTTCTTGAAAGTATACCTTTTCCAGACTTTGCAAAGGCCAAATACAATTAAATTTTTTTATCTATGAAATGGAGCGTTGTAATAACTTTAAACAATGAAGTGTCTATAATTCCTAATGCTATTATGTAATGTTTCATAAAAAATATTAATGATTATATTACTAATGACTTGAGATGATTATATTAATGATATTAGTTGTGACTAATAATAATAATAATAACAACCACATTAACAACAGGTTTAGATATGCCAATGCTGTAAGTTGTATATTATATGTGATACTAATTTGCCTGTTACAAGTCTACAATATTATGACATTTAGTGATTGTTACATGGATGACTTGCAATATATAACCTGTTAAGAAATTCAAGCATACTTCTCTTTGGAAATATGCAAATTTGATAATCCCTAAATCGGTTTACATGAGACTGGATAGTAATCCCATAAACCAGATCGTTGTAAGCTCTTCGGTTCTTAATTCCTACATATTTCTTGTCTTAATAGTTTGAATTAAGGTACACCAGCTTTAGTGTTGATTGATGCTTTTAATTGCAGAAAAGTGAATGCATGAGTTCTTACCTGAATATTTTCCATGTGAACTAGTTTTTAACTCGCACAAAGTGGTGGGTGATTCCGTTGGTTTGGCTACCAGTTGCATGCTGGCTTGTTTCCGTGTCTATGCAGAGGGACCTTTCCCCTGCTCAAGCAGCAACAGTACTAGTCTCCGGTGTCTTCCTCTGGTCACTGATGGAGTACAGTTTGCACAGATTTCTTTTTCATATGAAAACACAAAGTTACTGGTTAGGTCTCTCTCTCAACTTGCATGTATAAGCCTGGCTGACATTGCTTCTCTAATGCTCTATTCTTTCTGTGCTTTATTAGGTTCTTTTTTGTTAAAAAGTTGGTAAAAGTAATGCTAAATTGAAAACACGATTTTTTATATCAAGGATGCATATTGTCCTGTAATCAGTAACTGAGTTTTTAAACCAAATTTTCAGTTGTTATAGCTGTCCTTCTAAAATGACAATGGTAAGGCTTGTGAATTTCCTAGGGAATAGAAATCTGTCTAACCTTTCATTTTTCATGCTTAGGTCCTTGACTTGTGCACGATTTCCAATTGTATAGTACTCGCTCTGGTTCTTTTTATGCACCCATTTTCCCAAAAGGGGTGTTTTTTTTTTGTTCTGCTCCCACTTCTTTTTTCTATATTTGGCATGCATACATACTTTACCATCTTACCCCTTTCCTCAGTGGAAAGTAATTATACCATTCAACGCTCTCCATCCTACTATAAACACCTTTTTCTTACACCCACTCCACCATTTTATTACCTCTCTCTTAATTATTCCACCTTTTTCGTACACATTACACCACTCACCTCTCCTAGAAACAACAGTTTACAGTAATTGGATGCTTAAAAAAATTGGAGGGAGTAGTATTATTTATTTTGTGACATATGGTTTTTGGTTTGAGGGGGTGGTGTGGGGCTCATCAGTTTTTGTTGGCCTCTTTGTCTTGATTTCAAGTACCTGGCATAGTGGCTTTAAGGTTTTCAGCATGTTGATTCACCTTGGTATATAAATAGAATGGGAATTGTCTCGTTGGTTTTAAAAACTATAAAAATGGCACGGAAACAAATACTCCAACTACTTACCGGAGTTGGCATGTGCAATCTCCTTTCCTATTTCCCTTTCTTAAACAATTTTTACTATAGTATTGTGAATAAAAACTCTGTTTTTCCTAATTACGAGAAGAAAAATAGGGAAATTACTAATGACGTTTCCGACATAAGAGCCTTATGAAGATAAACTATGAGAAGAAAGAGCATGAGGAAAACATAAATCTAAAGGGAAAATACTACATATGAGACCTTGCATAGCACTTAAGAAAATACCATTTAAGCGGGAAAATAAAAACATATACGCACTTAAGAAAATACCATTTAAGCGTGAAAATAAAAACATATACAACTACTGAAAAATAATAAAACCAAGTATTTGCAAGAAAGGGTTCAAATACCAAATGAAACGACTAGTAAGCCCAAATAATTCCAGCTACCAATTCCAGCAAGAGACGAGTGAGGCGTGAGGAATTCCTGAGGTTGACGGAGGTGGCAACGAGACCACACGAACCTCCCTTATTTTCTCCTTTTCTTTTCGATATACTTAAAGGAAGGTCGATAAGAGAGTAGAGAGAGGTGAGCCTTGAGCAGTACTAGGCTACATTGGTTATTTTGATCCTGAACCATTTTTCCGTCTAATTTTTTTCCTCCATCCTATATTAATTACTACATTTTCCTTTTTTGGAAGTTTAAGTTCCACATTAATTGCTACATACATATAAATTGTAACTTTTTTTCAAATAGAAAGAACACAAACATACCGTTCATCTTTTTGAAATCTAACTAGTTGCCCCATATTTGAAACAACCTCTCCGCAATTGAAGGGGTAAGGTTGCGTATGTCCGACCCCCCTTACCCCGCTTGTTGCGGGTGCCTCTTTGGAGGCACTATGATAATGATAAGATGTAGTCTAACTAGTTGCCCCATATTCTCTCTTCACCTTGTTCCCAAATTACACCCTTGCAAATGGTCCCCTCCACTTTTTGCCCTTGCTTAATTTGTGTGCCTCCCCTGCAAAACAAAGGAAGTAGGTTTATTTATTTTTCTTATTTCAAACTATTGTAAAGCTTGTGTTTAACACATTTGTGATGATTCATATTATTTCTACTATTTTCTAAAAGTATATGCGAAAGGTTTGTCATTTCAAACAGAAAAAACAATGCCGGTAGAGACACAATAGCAAGATCGAGTTCTCCATGCAATGCGCAAGCCTCCATTTAAAATTGGAGATTATGTATGGCTTTCTTTGAGTGCTCAAAAGATGTAATGATGTGGGGTTTTTCCAGAAGCTGACGTGGAAGCTTTACAATGAGGTATCGGGTACATGTCATGGTGTAAAAATGCGGTATCGGTCGCGGTCGCGGGATCAGTGCGGTGATGCGGTAACGGAATGGTCTCGGTGGTCGCAGATCGGGTCACGGTGGTGGTCGCGAATCGATTGGTGGGGAAATATAAATATAAAGTAACTAAAAATCTTAGTGAGGAAAATAAAAAAATAAAGAAAATTAAAAATAAAAATAAAAAAGATAAAAAAGAGAAGAAATTCCGTGGGTTAAATGGCAGAGGAAACAAACAAAAAGAGTTAAAACTTTAAAGTAACTTTAATGGAAAAGATAAGTGCCTTTATTAGTTATACTTAAAATAAAATAAATATCTTTGGAAAGATTTCCCCAAAAAAAATGGAAAAGTGTATAACCAGACAACGGTAAATCTTTGTATTAATTAGGCCATGTTCTGTTCACCTTATTTCCACTTATTTCAGGAAAAATAAGTTCAGATAAGTTCAGTTAAGATAAGTTCAGGAAAAATAAGGGTTGGCCAAGTACAATTTATAACTAAACTAAGTTTTGATAAGTTCTAATAAGTTCAGATAAGATAAGTTCTGGAAAAAAAAGTGAAAATCAGGTGAATAGAACGCAGCCTTACATAGTATATCTTTAACTACTTTTCTCCTGCGTACCACCCAAGCCTCACCTATCTCTCTTCTCACGTGGATCCGTAAATAAAAGAATGCTGAAAGTCTCATGAACAGGTGGTTCCGGGGGCCAATATGGCAGATTTCGGCGACTAAAAGCAATAGCTTTGTCAGCCGACTGGTAATTTGGGAATGCATTTCTCAAGTGAGCAGAAGCCCTAAGCCTTCGTTCTCTTTCTCCCTGATTTGGATCCCCAATTTTCAGATCTGGTTTTCCAAAACCCTAACTAACAAGTTGGTTTTTCTGGTCAATTCGCGAATACCTCGCTTTACTCTGCCGATTTTGGTCCGTAGCGATAGGAGAAATATCGCCCTTTTGGGAAACGACGTGACAAATTGGCTAGTATCGTATTGCCAATGTGAAAATTCGAGTCAACTCGGGCGAACCGAGTTAACTCGGCCGAGTTTTTATTCCATGGTACACGCTGACGTTCTTTAAGGCAAACCTGCTAAACAAGAATATTTCTTAAGGAATATTCCCTGAGATGCCTAAGTAAGTATTTATTAGAGAGAGAAAGTAAGGGGTGTTTTTAGAGGGAAGACAGAGCAAAAAATAGTGTAATTGTAGGTAAGAGAATTGTGTCTTTTCCCCTTGGGAATTGGAGTATTTATAGCACTAGGGTTATTGGGAATTGCCCTAAAACTTAGGCACATGATTTGGCCAATCATTAATATTGAGTGACATGTATCCTTGGAGGTTGGCCTCCTTTTGTGTAAAGGGCTTTAATAGGCCTTTATGCACTGAGCTAATGTTTATGGACCTTATTTAGAGGTCTTGCTGATGTACCTAGTTGTTTAAACCCTCGTACAAAAATATGTATGAGACAATACTTATTACTTTCCTATAAGCCACGTGGCGTGACTAAATTGTTTCTACCTAGACATGTATTTTGTGTGACATCATTTGCCCCTCAAGAAGGGTATTTCGGGAAGGCTTCTTATGCAGTTGCCCTTATTGATCTTCAAAACTCTCAAAAGAAGATCTGGACGTGCTTAGAGGAGGACACATGGCTCTCTCACTTTTTCACCTTTTCCCCTCTATAAATATCTCTATGAAACTTCACTTTCACATTGTCATTTTTTTTCGTGAAATCAAAGAGCATTTTAGAGGCGATTTTCGGCCTTCTGAACCACCATATAGACGATTTCAGACCACCGTCAACCACCGCAAGATATTCATTCAACCAAGCCTTGTTCTTCAGCTGTTCTTGAGATTTTGTAGTTCATCGACTAGGGTATTTAAATAACTTTGTACTGTTTCCTTTTGATCTTAAAGGTAACTTCTTTTCATGGTAACTTTTATTTATGAATGTTAGTCCTTCTTCTGCTGTTTCTCTATTCAAGACGACATGCCGTTCTGGTTTTTAGGACGGCAAACATTTTTGGCAAACATTGAGGGATTGTTTCACCCACGTAATAAACCAGACATTCGTCTTCCCTTATGTAGGACGTTATGGCAAGGACTAAGGAGACGGCTAACGTGGGTCCACTAAACCGTAAAGATGGACGGGACCTTCAACCTGGTGAAGGGTCGTCCTATCATGAGGAGGTAGAGGAAACCTTGGAGGCGTCTATTGTCGCTGAGGATTATGAAGGGGAGTGACCAACGTTGTTGGACGATGAGGAGGTTGAGGAACCATAAGAACCGAAGAAATCGATGGTTGTCGCTTCGGGAAAAGAGGAAACACAACTCTTGTCGTATGAGATCTTCCCGTCCAAAGGATGGTTGGACTATCTTGCTGAGAACGGGTACAACTATATGGTGAGCTTGAAGGTACAAGGCGGTTTTGAGTTTCGTATGCCGACTAACGAACGGTGCACCATAAACCAAACGACATGACTTTGTAACAATACAATCCTAACAAAGGATCTTTTCCTGATCGTCGGCCAAAGGGGGATCTTGTGAAATCCTAAATAGGCGTACATGAAACTCATTATGGCATGCTCCGCCGAAGAATCGACGAGTCGATCAACTTTTGGCAAAGGAAAATTGTCTTTTGGACAAGCTTGGTTTAAGCCGGTATAATCCACACACATTCTCCACGTGTCGTTGGGTTTTGGAACCAGTACCACATTTGCGGCCCACTTTGGATATTGGCTTTCTTTGATAAAGCCTTCGTCCAACAGCTTTTGAACTTCGGCCGTGGCTACTTTGTTTCTTTCTTCTCCATGATTTATTTTCTTCTGACGAACATGTTTCATATTGTCATCTACGTTCAATTTGTGGACGACAATGTTAGGAACAATGCCAGACAATTCCTCAACGGTGAATGCAAAGACGTCTTCAAATTCTCTGAGTAATGCGACCTATCCTGCCGCCAACTGATCGTCAGGAGAAATTCCAATTAGTACTGCGCTCTGGTTTCTCGAGGTTCAAAATTACATCATAATGCGCCTCAACAGGTTCAGGCCGTCAGTCTTCTTTCATGTGGGCCGTGATCAGTGTCAAGGACTCTGTCCTTTTACCTTTAAAAAAATTGATATAAATAATCCCAACTTTCACACATCTTCTAAAAATAATCCCAACTTTGGATTATTTAAGAATAATCCAAACTTTAGGGGTTACCTTCTCAAAATAATCCGAAGTCTATTTTTCTTGTCATTACTAATCCATTTTGGGTCTATTGTACATAGGCAAATTAATAGTTTGGATTATTTTAAAAAGATATATCCAAAAGTTGGGATTATTACAAAATAATCCAAAATTGGGATTATTTTGAGAATATGAGTGAAAGTTGGGATTATTTATGTCAATTTTTCCTTTACCTTTTTTGTCACGACATCTTCGCTTTCCTCCGTCTTCCTTTACGTCTGTTCCCCATGTCGCTGGGCTGAGTGTCATTAAATAACAGTCCCTTGTCTGTTGTTGATTACCATAAATGGTGCTGGTCGTTAACATCAGGTGGGTTACCACCACAGCTTGACTTTGTTCAACGTTGGTCGGCCAAGAATGATATCATATGCCGTGAGATCTTTTACAATGATGAAACATACATCTATTTCTCGTTTCAGCGCTCGATCGCCTATTCTTAGTGGCAGAGAGATGACAGTACACCTACACCTACACCTACACCTACACCTACACCTACACCTACACCTACAGAGTGAATCACACTTCCTCCGAAGCCGATTATAGGATATTAGATTTCCTCAATAGTTTTGGGGTCGTTTCGTAGTTGGTTTAAGCATTGAAGGCTAATGATGTCCGATGAACTGCGGTATCAATAAAAAAATTTCTTACCCTCAGATTGGAAATTTATAACTCAACGACCAATGGATCGTCATGGGGGGTAGCTAGCTTTCGTTGTTCTGACTCAGAAATGTCCATTTATCTGTATAAGTTTGTTGATAGCATTGCTTGGCTCAACCTATTGCTAGATTCCTTTCGCCCCCGTCTGGTGGGTCCTCCGGCTGCTAGCCCACCAGAGATGAAAGCCACAAATTCCCCATCGCAGAATTTGCCCTCGTCTTCTGAAGGAGGCGGCACAATTGTTTTGTACGACTTCCTACCAGTGTTACTGACGTCACTCGTGCTTCTACTAATGTATTGTTTCAAAAAACTTTGGCGGTCAGTCCGCCAAGGGTCCTATTGAGACTTCTGCAATCCCTGTTTCATGGCCTATGTCTTCATGAAATTAACAAAACAATTTCAGGTCTCAGCTTTCAGCGGCGGATTTCATGGAAAGTGGACGTTCCAGTTCTAGCTTTGTTCCTACGTCCATCAGGATTATACACACATCTGTGTTGTACTCGAAGCGTTCTCCATCATGGGGTCGTCCTTTCTTTTGGTCGTGTGCCGGCGGACGCTGATCTTGCTCCTTCGAGATGGCCCACGTGCCATTGGATCAAGCGGTTTTTCTGTCACCTTTGTCCTTTCCACTCAGGGTGAACCGAGTCGGCATCCTTTGTGTTAGAATCCAACCTTCCTTTACTTGTATTTCTCTTTTCTATTGCTTTCTTGGATCTTTCTAATAGTTTTCTAGGCTAGAGAGAGAATTATTATGTTACTGTAATTCCAGTGTTCACTGGCAAGTTTTAGCTAATTCAAAATAAACCTCTATGAGGGGTATGAACCAATACCTCTCATCAGAAGTTGCCTTTGCTTAATTCATGTGTTGTTGCTAGCCTTTATAGATATTGTGCTGTCGCATGCTTTTAAGCTTTCTAAGACCAACAAAGTCTCCCTCGAAACAGATACACTCTCGTCGACGGTCCCGCTTGTGCCTGCTGCGCGCACACAAGCGCCCCGTTCGACCCTCGACCTCGCTCTTGTCGCCAATAGGCAAGAGTGCCCTTTCAGAATCAGACGCTTACTCGTGCCCCTACGAGTCACAAGACACTCATTCCGCACAAGGCTTGCCTCCTTGCCGCCAATAGGCAAGAGGGCGCCGCACGGTTCCGGTGTCAAAACATTCGGACCGTGACACTTTGGGTCTTTAGGGACGCTGCAGATTTATGTGGCGTGGATGAATGCCTCGGCCTCGTCCCAAGACCTCGTCCATCCACTTGACACTCTTCTTGACCAAGTAGAACTTGAAAGACCCCTTGATGAAGTTATCGAAGGCCACCTCGTCCGTTAAATTAGGAATTTGGCCGGACTCCAAATTGAAACGTTTTACATAGCTCCTTAGTAACCCGTCTTTTGCTTGTTGGATGCGTCCCAGATGCATGCTGGTTTTTCTTTATTCCTTATAGGCCATGAATCGAGTGGAAAACAAGAGTTCCAGCTCGGCAAATGAGGTGATAGTCCAACAGTTTTCCAAACCATTTGGACGCTACGCATTTCAGCATGGCTGGGAAGTATTTTCAACATGTGGCTTCATTTGTTTGTTGGACATACATGTGATGACGGTATGTCACCAGATAGTCAGTGGTGCCGTCGTAGGCATCAATGTGGGTGTCTTGACCTTGGGCTCTTTAGGTGTATTAATTATAGCCGCACAGAATGTTGTTGTGTGCCCAAGCGTCATGGTGGTCGTCCCTTACTCAATGGTGTGCCCAAGCGTCATGGTGGCTTAGTTTTAAGAAGCGCGAAGCGCACCGAAGGGCACAAGGGCCCTGGAGCTAAAGCGCAAAGCGCAAAGCGAAAGCACGAGCTTTTCGTAGGTGAAGCGCACCTTAAGTGCCAAAAACCTTTAAAATCACTTCTAGAACATATTTTGTACTTAAAACAATACTCCCTCCGTATTTATTTAAGGGATACACTTACCTTTTCCGGCCGTATTTATTTAAGAGATACACTTGCCATTTTTAGTAACTTATCAACCACACCATCTAATTAAATAATACATCTAATATACCCTATCACCCACCATCCTATTAAACAAATATTTTCATAAACCCACCTCACCCTCCACCCACCAAAATGACATGGTCCCCACATATTTAATTATTAAAATATCTATCCAACCCCACTTGCTTTATTATTTTATTTCATTCAATTATTCTTCTTAATACCCGTGCCCGGCCAAGTGTATCTCTTAAAAAAATACGGAGGGAGTATGATACTTATATTATAAATGCATAAATTAAAAAAAAAAGCAGAGAATAAAGGTGTAAAAAAAATGAATTAAAAACAGAATAACAAAAAGAATAGAATAAAAAACATAATAAAAAAAGGAACAAAAAAATAAAAAATAAAAAATAAAATAGAATAAAAAAACCATGTAAAAGAAGAATAAAAAACAAATAAAAAAACTAAATAAATAAAGCTAGAAAGTAGAAACCCACAACCCCTTAAATACTTAATCCCTCAAATTATAAAACCCTATCCCCTCAAAAAATCATAAACGCACAACCCCCACAGAAGAAAAAAAAAAGAAAAAAAAAGAAAAAGGGCGCAGAGTATAAAGGAGATCAGAGGTGAAAATCGAGAAAGAAACGAAGATGGAGAAGATGAGTAATCAAAATAAAAGATAGAGACGAAGAATGAAAATCGAAAAAGAGGGAAAAAAAGAAGAGAAATTGAAACAGCAATTAAACATCCCTGGAGATGCGGGATTTACCGGCGAGACCGTGGCTGGAGGAAAATCGTAGCTAGGGTTTTGGAGAAAACCCAAAATTGCAGCAAACTGAGATTCTCTCTCCTAAACTGACTTTCTGCCTGTTATTTCCCAGCAAAAACCCATTTAAAATGGGCCACGTGATTCTCACGTGAGTAATTATTCAATTCAAAACAGAAACTTTTCTTTTCCTGCGCTCCCCATACAAGAAGCGTGCGCTTCAAAAGAAGCGCGCTTCCAAAGAAAGCGCCAAAGGCGCGCGCACCTTGCAGGTCGCTACGCCATTTTTCCCCGGCGCGATCTCAGCTGCGCCCCTGGTTCCCCCGCGCTTTTAGCGCACTAAAGCGCGCTTTTTAAAACTAAGCATGGTGGTCGTCCCTTACTCAATGTGGTGCCGAGTTTCTGATGTATTGCGACTAGCTAGCTCAAAGGGACGATCCAACATTACTGGTGTGGATCTGGTGTCCGATAGCTCATCTGCAACATCTTAAAGTTGGTATCCCATATGACGACCACTGTTGTCAAATTGCCTTCCTTGGTTATTCCTTCGCGATGACTTTGGCTTTTGTCGGGCACTCCTCTATAATATATGGCCATGCTTTTTGTGTCTGGAATGACGCGTTCATTTCTTGTTTGAGACTTGCTAACATTTGCTCAAGTGAAAACGGTAATTGCGAAAACTTTGGCATAGAAGAGGCAAACCGTCTCTTCAATGCACGCCATACACCTATTTGTCTGACAAGTCATCTGACGAAGGAGACCAGGTCTCGGCACCTCAACCGCCTGGCACAATACTAGATCTGTTTGTTGTACGGCTTCAGCGTCAGGTTCTTGACCTGCCATGTTACTGTACCTCCCCACACACGACTCCAAATGTGATGTGGGGTTTTTCTGTGAAAACTTTCTAGGGAGATATCGGGTACACGCTGACACCTTCTTCAAGGCAGCGTGTAAAACAAGAATACTTCCTAAGAAATATTCCCTCCGATATCTAAGCATTTACTAGAAAGAGAAAGTAAAGGGCGTTTTAGAGGGAAGGCAGAGCAAAATATAGTGTAATTGTAGGTAAGAGAAAAATTTCTTTTCTCCTTGGGAATTGGAGTATTTATAGCACTAGGTTTTTTGGGAATTTCCCTAAAATCTAGGTACATGATTTGGCAAATCATTAATGATGTGACATATGTCCTTGGAGGTTAGCCTCCTTTAGTGAAAAGGGCTTTAATAGGCCTTTATGCACTGAGCTAATGTTTATGGACCTTATTTAGAGGTTTTGCTGTTGTACCTTAGTTGTTTAAACCCTTGTACGAAAATACGTATGAGACCATACGTATTTCTTCCGTATAAGCCACGTGGCGTGACTGAATTGGTCCTACCTGAACATGTATTTTGTGTTACATCATGTACAACAACAAGAAGGGGAAGGTTACTTAGGAGTTCCCATCGTGCGGAGGGGTTCCTAAGTTTTTTTTCCTTACCTTGTAAAAAAAAAAAAAAACAAGAAGGGGAAGGAAGAAACTATCAGAGAAGGGCCGTTTACAATTGTTCATCGGGAGAATTATGACATATTTCAAATCCTTCTTGGTGATGGTGTGTGTGCTTCCCTTGGTGCTAGTGATATTGTTTCATGTTTTGATGGTGGAACTTGAGGGTAAGTTCTTTCCAAGGAGGGATCGATGCGTTACCATGCATACATTGCATAATTTCCTTGAGTTGAGTTCTACTACTAATAGGATTCTCCATATCTTAGTTTACTTAGAGCTTGTTTTGAGTTAATTTTTTTTTTAATTTTTTTTTCCAGAATTCTATTGCCGATTGAAAACTAATTTCTTTGTAGTATTTTATGTTATCATTAGCTGATTGTTTTTAGTCTTTTCTAAGCCTTCTAGGAGTCTAATTAGGCGTGACTTATGTGCCTAAATTGGCTTTCATGCTTTTAAAGTATCCCAGATTGTGTTCTCGTGTTTAACAAGTGAAGTTACACATAAACCCTTCGATTAGGTGAGTGAAACCTGATTTAAGAGAGGTTTGATTAGTTAGTGAGTGAAGCTAATTCAATCCATCCCCGAAACCTTCCTAAATCTTGAGGTTAAGGTAACTGAAGCCATAAAATCATATTTAGAACCCTTAGGTGTTAACGAACGAGTGAAGCTTGTTAAAATCTAAGCTAAACGCTCAAGATTCACATCACGTGCTCTTCAAAGAATTTTATCTCAAAATATTGTGCACCATTTCGACTAACCCTTAAAATATTAATTTCGTTCTTTCTTTGGTATCATCACAATTATGTAACATGATCAAGTTATTTTACAACTATGTTAACATAGGTATCAGTGTCGGATATGGGTGCATATCCAAGTGTCAGACATATTACTATGTT
Organism: Spinacia oleracea; assembly: GCF_020520425.1. NCBI lineage: Eukaryota > Viridiplantae > Streptophyta > Magnoliopsida > Caryophyllales > Amaranthaceae > Spinacia > Spinacia oleracea. The sequence goes on from NC_079488.1 coordinate 50,330,780, forward strand.
AGGGCTCAAATTATGGGAACAATAACAACACTGTCTTTAGATTGTACGTCGATGTACGGACAAATTTCTGATTTCAGAAGCTGAGTTTGCTTTTCACATTACAAATACATGTTCACACATTTTAGGTTGCCTTGTTTGCTAGTTCTTGTTGAATTTTGATTATAAGCATATATTGCATGATTTCTCGTTCTATGAATACTTGGTAGTTGAAGTATATGGTTTCATATTGTTATCATCGGAGTGTCAAGTAATTTGTAATCGACATGAGTTTGTAAGACAAAGTAAAGAGTAAAAGTTCATAACAATTGGTTGCAGGGCAAACACCATGCATTATCTTCTTCATGGTTGCCACCATAAACACCCCATGGATGCACTGCGACTTGTCTTTCCTCCAGCTGGAGCAGCAATTCTTTGCGTACCAGTATGTCCGACTTCCCTTGATTTTGTTGTCATTCTGTTCGAAGTTGAATATTTAATGCTAATGTATCAAAGTTACTTTTTATGTAAGAGGATGTGGTGGTAACTAGTTGGACGAGGATAACTTTTTAAAGAATATTCCCTCTGTTCCATAATGTTCCTCATGTTTAGTTGTTTACTATTCATATGGTCAAAGTTTAAAAACTTTAACCACAATTAGTAGTATAAAAGAGAAAAACATTAACTTGTGGGGATCTCATTGGATTCATTTCAATAATAAATTTTCTAAATATCAATTTTTTATATTTTTACTAATGCGAGATTAAAACTATTAATGGCCAAAGTAGTGCATTGGAGACCGCGCATAATAAAAAAGTGAGGAACATTATGGAACGGAGAGAGTATAGGCTAACCTTTATGATGTACTTGGCGATAATGGTGTGACTTTTATTGAGAATTGGAGTGACTTGCCGTTCTATGTTAATAGACCACCTCATGATAGAATTTACTCAGGTGTACTTGGGCTGATTGTCCTCGCATGTCTCAAAAATTAAGTAATCTTTGCCTTAGTAAAATGATGTTTTCGTGAGAGCAAGAACCTTTTGATCAAATATATTGGACAAGACATGTGCGAAGTCTTGCTTTTACATGTTCAATCTCAGGAGTTAAGGTTTGTATTGCCAAAAGACGGGGATGCAACTCCAGAAGGATAACTATAACTCTGAAACCACTGATTGTGTATGAGACCTAGATCATGTTCATCTTTCTCACTACACTTGTCACCATAACGAAAAGCTTCCATATCGGCACAACTTGTGATTCAAGGTTGAGAATACTGAAGGGATGCCGTCTTCATGAATGGGATTGACTACACTATAATTGGCTAGAAAATTAACCCATGCTTATTTATATCAGATAACTTTCCTGGTTATGTTTTCTTTCTTTTGGAACCTTTGTCATAGCATAGTAGTTTTTGGCGTCTGCTACCAAAATTACCTGAAAAACAGGGGAAAACAAAGTTATCAAGGAGTATGAAGAATTTAAATACAGATATTTTAAACTTTAGAAGTTTTATTATTGTCCTTGGCTTTTCACACTTCAGTGCCTTTTCTTATCACAGCAGCAACAAGCCAACAACCCAATCTAATCATAATCACCAACGAAAGGGTTTGTGGAAGTCTAGCTATACCCAGCCATAACTTTCACATGGAAATTATTTTCCAACCTAAACCTATTTATTACCATTTGGCTTTTCTGACTGTTTGCTATGTGTAAGAAAAATAAAATATGTTTTAAGCAAGGAAAGGTAATATTTTATTTGGGCATTGTAACATTTTATGGTCAACGTTCGTACAAAAGTGAAAAAATATAACAATCTATGGTCAAAGTTTGTACCAAAGTGAAATTATGATGAATGAAAAGGGACGGAGGGAGGACTAGTTTGTTTCTTCCGAACTGATAATTTTTTATTTGATTTCCAGATTTGGAACATAATTAGGGTTTTTTCTACTCCATCTGTTGCACCCGCTTTATTTGGTGGTGTATTGCTGGGATACGTAATGTATGATACTACTCATTATTATTTGCACCATGGACAGCCAGGCACAGGAGTTCCTAAAAAGCTTAAGGTAATAACATATGTTGAAGTGCTGAATGTCCTATATGTTGTAAACTTGTAATGCGAAAGTTAGCACAATTGTTTTTTTAAAACTTATTTTACTGCAGAAATACCACTTAAATCATCATTTCCGAGCTCAAACGAAGGGGTTTGGAATCACCTCCTCCTTATGGGACCATGTGTTTGGAACATATCCCCAACCCAAAGTCGTATCTTGACAATGGTATTCAACACTTCTGCTGATGCATACAGATTGTTGTAAAGCCTGTGAAACTACGGAGATAATTTCAAAGCAGGGGCCTGGAATGCAGAGTTTCTTATTCACCATTTTATTAATCTTTGAAGTAGTGTGATATCTAATTACTTTTCTGGATGCCTATATTATGTAAAATAGTGTATTATGTGAATTTATGCTAATATGTCATGATGAAAGATTAAATGAATTTATGCTAAGTGTGTATTTAACAAGCAAAACAATTCCTCCGTATTTATTATGTCTTTATTGATATGAGGTTAAGGCCAGAATGGTACAAGGAAGTTGGCTTCTCTGAAAGCAAACTTTGACGACCTAGTGATCAGAGCAAAATCTTAAGTTGAAATTATATATGTGGCAATTGATTATGATTGTATGGTATCACTATCTATTATCTAATTAGAAGACATGAACTCATGCTAGAATCGTGTTCGGCGCAGTGGCACATGATGTGAGGGGATTTCTCACACATCACATGGGTATTTTAGTAATTTGTATCAACAAACAAATAAAATAATAACGGGTTTTTCATGAGATACCCCCGAGGTTTAAGTTTATTCACCAGGTACCCTCGTTGTTTCAGTAATCCACCAGGTACCCCTCAGGTTTCATTTTCTCGCATGACTTAACCCTGCCGTTAAGTGGCCGTTAGAAACTTTTTTTCACCAGGTACCCTCGTAATTTATTTCACCAGGTACCCCTGAGGTTTCTTAGTTTTTCACCAGGTATCCTTATGTTTTATGGTAATTTCACCAGATACCCCTGCTCACCAACAGCTACTTTTTTTTAAAAAAACTGGCTGGTATGGAACTGCATTCCATAAGTCCATAAGTCTTTCTGGGTTGCTGCAAATGCATACAACCCATATGTGTACAACAAGGCAATGGAGAAGATTGCCAAAATTGATCCAAAGGTTGTTGATTATCTGTCCCAAGTGCCAAAGCAGTGGTCAAGGCACAAGTTTGAACCACAAGTGGTTTATGATCACAACACCACCAATTTTGTTGAATCTTTCAACGCTTGTACCAAGCCTTTTAGAGACATGCCAGTGTACACTCTGATGGAAGGTAAATGTTCTATCTTTACTGCTTTTTACACTGTGGTTGCATATGTTTTACACCACCCCTGTCCTTTTTATTAATACATTTTCTGTTTTGCTGCTTTATTTTGTTTGTGCTTGGATGCTTGGATCTAATAGAGGCTGGGAGTTGGTGTATGAAGAAGATTGGGTCTAGATTTGGCAAGGCTATAGAAATGGGACCAAACCAATTGACTGAATATGTTGCTGGGGTATTAGAAGAGAGGAGTCAACAGTCTAGGTTTTGTTCTGTAACAGCTGCTGTGGGAGGGGAATATGAAGTGAAAGAGGGGGCTGTCAAATACCCTATTAAGTTAGATGCAAGGACTTGTGGTTGTGGAGTATGGCAAATATCTGGCATACCTTGCAGACATGGCCTTAGGGTTATTTACCACCAAAGACTTGAGGCTACTGATTTTGTGTCTCACTACTTCAAAGGGCAAGCATACAAGTTAACTTACTCAGAGCACATGCACCCCATGCCTGACCCAACCCAATGGCCTTCTTTTGACCTTTCTATTATCCTCCCACCACCCATGAAGAGAGCATCAGGTAGACCCCCTAAACTGAGAAAAAGAGGTAAACATGATACTAGAATAAAAAACATTAGAATGCCATTTTTTATAGCTCCATGCATTAATTTCTTTTGTTGCTCGAGTTTCTTCTTCATTTGGTGAATTTCTTCATTCAAGCTTCTATTTTCTTCAATTTCTCCTTCCTTTGTGCTACCTTTGTTGTTTCTCATTGGCAGTGGTTGCTCAATGCTTCCCTTGCACCACTTGAAGTTGTCACATAAGTCACACTTGTAATATAGTTTTTGAGGATTTTTCATTGTTTCAGAACTTCTTATTGCAAAATTTTTCCCACATATGTTGCATGTTTTGTTTGGAACTACAACGTATGAGGATTCATACGTTGTAGAGGAAGATTGAGATTGAGAATATGAGCTCATTTGAAAGTGAGTTGGGAAATAGGGAAAATATGAGTTGGTTAATGGGAAGAACAGAAAGTTGTAGTGAAGAGTTGCTGATGCTCCCCCTTTAAATAGAGAAGGCTCACCAACGGCTAGTTTTTTTAGCCGTTGGTGAGCTGGGGTATCTGGTGCAATTACCATAAAAACATAAGGGTACCTGGTGAAAATCTATGAAACCTCAGGGGTACCTGGTGAAATAAATTACAAGGGTACCTGGTGAAAAAAAGTTTCTAACGGCCACTTAACGGCCACTTAACGGCAAGGTTAAGTCATGCGAGAAAATGAAACCTGAGGGGTACCTGGTGGATTACTGAAACAACGAGGGTACCTGGTGAATAAACTTAAACCTCGGGGGTATCTCATGAAATATCCGAATAATAAATGAAAGAGAGGAAAATGACAGAAAAAGAAGATAGAGAAAAAGTTGTTGTGAATAAAGAGATGAAGAGGAGAAATTAGGAGAGAACAACTGTGTGTTTTATTTAGGGATGGCAACGGGTAGGATCTGGACCGAATCCTCTAGAATCCAGATCCAGATCCGTTTTTTAGGCAAGGATCCAGATCCTACCCGGATCCACTGGGTAATGAAATTGAGGATCCAGATCCGGATCCTACGGATCCGGGTCCAAAACGGATCCAAAACGGATCCTAACTTGTTTTTTCATCAAACGTCCCTAATTTTAATTTTAACCTTAAAACATAGTTTAATAATTCTTCAATAACAACGCTATTTGTCCATAGTCCATACAAGCATTCACTAAAATCAAATTTAACAAATCCAACATAAATAATATTAAAAGTTCAACAAACTTCAATAATGTTACAATTTTTAATCCTTAACAAATTACAATATTACATCTTCCCTTCTTCACTTGATCTACCAAGAGTACCAACTCCAAGAGTAACAATCTGAAAAACACAACAACAAATTCAGCAAATAACCAATCAAATAACCAGATATATATTACTACCTTAATCAAATAACTAAATATATATTACTAACCAATCAAATTCAGCAAATAACCAATCAAAATCTTCATACGTGTTTGATAACACCGATTTCATTCAAATCATGTTTGGAATTCAGATTTAAATTGCGAAGCTTTCAATTCCGAAAATTGAAATGAACTTCTTGTTTACAAACACACCATTATGTGTTTCATGTCTTCAATGAGGGACGAAGTGGGAACAACTCCAATTAAACGTCCCCAAATTAACCCAAAATTCAATGTCTTTTCACATTTTAAACCCAACATTTTGCTGAAAAAACGAGCAAAATAACGACAAAAAACGAGTAAATAACTGAGCAAAAAAATCCCAAGAAATAAACAAGCAAATAACCAGATTATTTAGGCCTAAATCGAGAAAAAAACGAGCAAAAGAACGACCAAATAACTGATAAAAAACGAGCAAAAAATCCCAAGAAATAAACAAGAAAATAACCAGATTATTTAGGCCTAAATTGAGCAAAATAACGAACAAAACAACGAGCAAAAAACTGAGAAAAAACGAGCAAAAACATTAAGTATTTGAGTACCTGACTCGTCGATGGCCGGTGTAGGGTTGTCGCTGCTCGTCTGCTTGGTTCGCTGGCCGTCGGCTGGTGGTCGGCTGCTTGGTTCGATGGCCGTCGGCTGGTGGTCGGCGGCAGAGAGAAGAGCAAGATCTGCAGCGAGACTGCGAGAGAGAGGGAACGAAGGAGAGGGAAACGGCCTAACGGGCCTGCTTTGAGGAAAGAAGAAATTTAGGGTTTAACTCTTAGTTTTATATTTTATATTTTAATTTTTTTAAAATAAAAACGGGTAAACGGATCCGGATCCGGGTAATTACTTAGGATCCGATCCAGATCCGTTTTTAAAACCAAGGATCCAGATCCTACCCGGATCCGTCGGGTCCAAAAAATGAGGATCCATATCCGCTGAAAACGGATCTGGATCCACGGATCCGGGTCGGGTCCATTACCCATTGACATCCCTAGTTTTATTCCATGAACAATAGGGTATATATACATACAATAGAATAGGGTTTGCTTGGAGAATAATAAACCCTAGATCTAGAATATTCCAGAAAGATACTAGGGGTATAATGGACATCCACATAATATTTCATAACATTCCCCCATGGATGTCCATTGTTGAAGATTATGCCTCGTTAAAACCTTACTAGGAAAACCCTGTGGGATAAAAACTTAGTGAAGGAAAAAGAGTACATCGTTCTTCATAATACGCTTGAGATGTTGCCTCATTAAAAACCTTAATAGGAAAACCCAGTGGGACAAAACCTTGGTTAAGGGAAAAAGAGTGCAACGCGTATTTCTCTCCCTGATGAATACATCAATTGAGATTTTCTTGTGCGATCTATCCAATATTGTTGAATGGCTTCTCAAATGTAGCAGCATGAAGTTCCTTGAAAATTGATTCTCCAAAACTTAACTTGAATCTTCAATTCTCCGCTTGAATAGATGAGGTGAATATTTCTATCTCCAATGTTTTGAAATAATACATGTAAGATCATGTGCTTTTCTCTATCTCATTCGATACATTTGTTTTCAATTTTCCCGATGAATAATATAATAATTCTTTAGCTTCACCTGAGATAAATACATTTTCTTGTACATGATATTACAAAACTTATCTATACACATTGGACATATATACCTTCTTCCGGAGGTAATAAATGGTAGTTTTCGGTCAATATTGATCAAACTTTCTTTGGTCATACTTTCATGGCAATACATGATAAATAACAATACCATCGTCCAACTGAGGTATAATATAGCTAATAATGTTATTTATGGTTCTTCGGGACCATAACATAATATCCATTGGAAGAACATTACATACCTTTATCTTATATTTTAAGATGATTCATATTTGTACAAGAATTCTTTCATGAATAAATTAATATCTATATTTCAAAACTCTCAAGTACTCAAACTACAGGTTGAGACGACATTCCAAAAACACTCTTTTAGAGTTTTGATAATATCTCATCAATGTCGTGACATTCATATGCAAAACTTAAGGATTTGATGTTTATGAACATCGTGAATAAGTTCTTCGGGAACTTTTCTTATTTGCATAATTCATAACATACTATTAAATCAATATTATATTTCTTTTGCAACTACTAGCCCAATGAAGCAGAAATCTCATCTTATAAATTTCCATAAAGTTGCAAATCCGTCTTACCATTATTTGGATTCATATTTCATATACGACATCATAATAGTTTTGAACATGTTATATGAAATTATAACTAGATAATTCTATATCATACCATGATAAAACATAAAACAAACTAAATGTATGATGAATGATGCATTTACTTATTAACTACATATGTATATGAATGTAGGACTCAAATGCAAAACACTGCATAGTGTGGATATTTCAAATCCATAACTTGTTGGATTTCAGGCCCATGAGCTCATTTGATCATTATAGTTATGTCTACATCGAAACAGACATAGATTTACAATCCCCTATTCAAAATCCATTATTTCTCGCATATGCATTATATTTCGGTTCCATCATCTACCGGTATCATCAAAGTTCTTAAACATATATTTTGCATGCTATTCATCAATGATATCTGAATATTTATTCAATAGGTACCATTCATTTTTCCTCACGGGCCATCTATTATTATTCAGATATCTATACCACTTCAAGAGTATTTCATACACTATATAATTAATAGTGTTATCTTTATTTTCAAAAATATCATCAACTGCATTATCTTGCCATCCTTTTCATATAATCAATATGTTGGAACCGTATATATAATCTACACTTCAGGTGTAGAGATTTAAATAAATATTAGCAAGATATATATTTCTCAACACTTACTATATGTAACATCGAGCACTATGACTATCATACACCTTTATGCCTTTGAACATGTAACAATTTAACACAATCAAGTCACATATATTTATGTCCAAACATACTTCGAGGACATAAAGCTGGCATGTACACTTACTCATATGGGGATCAATTTATTATCTTTCAATTTTGCCAACTTATTCTTACTCGTCTCCCCCTAAGTTGGGAAAATATTTTCAATATGTTATGGGGCATAAAAAATTTCACCAACTAAATAATACACTTTTCAACGTGTACTTTGATAATACGGATTTTTCATGAAATGACCCCGAGGTTTGCCTTAATGCACCAAATACCCCTAATCTTTCCAGAATGCACCAAATACCCTCGAGGTTTAAAACAATAACACCAAATGCCCATAATGAGCATTTTTCGTCTATTCCGTTAAGTCTCCGTTAGCGTGAATTTACCTTTTTGCCCTTACTCAACCATTTTTTCTACTAATCCTAATATTAATACTTAATTATATTAATTAAACCCAAAAAATTAATTAACTACTATTATTTTAAAAATAAAAACCAAAACTTTTAGTTTGAGCATTAATTAACTACTCTTCTTCTTTCACTTCACAGTTCACGCCATCAACATCAACATCATCATCTTCCTTTTCTTCTTCTTCCACCACCATTATCTCTACAATCTATTGCAAACCCAAATTATTGCAAACCCAAATTATCGCAAGAAAACCTAGATTGTTGCGAATCCCAAACAAATTAAATTACCAGATAATTGAAAATCCAGATTATTTCGAACCCAAATTAGTTCTCCTTCGCATGAGTCGTTGTCCTACCACCCATATCACCACCGTGCCCCACCACCATGGTCCATCTCCGTTCGCCTCTTCTCTTTCTCCACCCCCAAAGACATCATCGTTAAACGTTAAAACCGCCGATGTGGGAATCAGCTCCACAATTGATGCATTTGCTGCCATCTGAATTTGAACATACACACACGAAAACCCAGAAATATAAAATTAGAAGAAATCGCAATACAACAAATCGCAAAAATTTAGGAAGAAAAGGATGTGTTGGCTGAGAAGGGTTTGGATCGGAAGAAATTGAATTCAAAGATTGATAATTAGATTTGAGGTGGGTCTACGGCTGATGAGGTTGATAATTGGAGCTTCGGGAAAACCACAAATGCCGCCCAGCATCCGAAAATCCCTTTACATGAAGTTTGTTCTTCGGTTCCCCTCTCTTCATTCACCTGAAGTTGCCTTCTCTTCGCTGAAGTAAGGTCAATCAAATCGGAAATACCAATTAGGTATTAATCCCCTTTCCAAAATCTCCAACAATTTGGGGTGGGGTGATTCGCAGATAATGGGGATGGTGTAGAAGAGGAGAGAGACTTCCATGGGAAGAGGAAAGAATAAAGAAAAAGAAAGGAAGATAAGAGAAGAAAGAAAAGGGAAATAGAAAAGAAAAGGGAAAAAAATAGAGTTAAAGTTAACAGAAAAGTTAACATACTAGACGGAAAATGCTCATTAAGGGCATTTGATGATATTGTTTTAAACCTCGGGGGTATTTGGTGCATTCTGGAAATATTAGGGGTATTTGGTGCATTAAGGCAAACCTCGGGGTCATTTCATGAAAAATCCGTAATATTTTTCTTCAGGATTTCGGTATTTGTTCATCCACCAAAAGACAATATATGAACTATATTTCTCAAAATTATCGTGTCTGCAGGAACACACTAGTTTCATTAAAGATATGTAGGGTATCTTGACAACAAGATTTAGAAACTATTATAGTTTTTCGGGTCATATTTTCTTGTACTTCTCCAAAAGGTCTGCAGGCCTTTAATCGTCAAATGTCCAGACTTAAGTCGTGAACCTATTTTGACTTTTAAACAAAAGTTAAGGGTATATTTGCATTTAGACCTATAAATAGTTTTCTTCAAGGAAGAGCAAAACCACATATTTAAGTTTTTCAATATCATATAGTAAAATACATTGGTCATATACTAACTTTTGTAGAGGCCAACCCCGCCCTACATGTGAGTAAATTGGTGGTTGTAGGGACCAGTCCCGACCTACTAGAGTTCTCTATTCATGTCTTAGTTAATATATATGTGGACTTGTGTGATACTTTAATAAATTATTTTTTGAATTGCGTGTATTGTTATCTTGTTTATGTGATAAGTTAAATAATGAAAACTATTAAATTAGTCTTTTTTTTGTATATTTATTTTACTTGCTCAAAAACGTTTTCAAAATAAAATTATTTATTTTGCGGGATGTAATTGTAATTAGTCAGTTATCTGATATTTGGGAGCTCATCTCGCTTTTCTCTTTTCAGTTCATTTTGCAGGTTAGTAATGGGACTTGGCTACGAGTCAGGATGCGCAATCAGAATAAACCACTTAGTCAAGAGACGGTTTACAGTTTAATTTAGTTTATTTTATTTTAGAGTTCATTGTGGGATTTGGTATGTAATGGTTGACTTTAAATTAGACCACTTAAAATATTTTTGTTTTAATTTTTTAGTTTCTTAAGTAATACTCCCAAGGTTTGAACGGTCTTTTCAAGGAAAACGTGGATTTTTATTATATTAAAAGATTGAAATTTTGGAATTTTACAAATTGGTATTTAGAGCTTAGGTTTCGGTTCTTTTAAAGCTAGGATCTTCATATCGTAGTTTTGTTTTTTAAATTAGGATTAAAAGAAAAATAAAGAGCTACTACGTAGGATTTATAAAATGGTTTTTTCAAGAAAAACCCCTGAGATTTGACTTTATTCACCAAATACCCTCGTAGTTTCAGGTATCATATACCCCTGAGTTTCATTTTCTTGCATGACATGACCTTGTTGTTAAGTGACCGTTGGAAATTTCCATTTTTTCACCATATGTCCCTCTGCCCTCTGGTACCTAAAACTTTCGACATATGCCCATGTTAAGCAACGACTAGTTTTAGCCGTTGGCCAATATTCCAAGCATCCTCTCCTCTATATAAAGAAGCGACAACATTGCTTCCCACACATTACACCCTTCTTACAAATGAGCTCATATTCTCAATCTTCCTCTTCCATGTATAAATTCTCATACATCATAGTTCCAACAAAACATGCAACAAATTAAATGTGGAAATATTTTTGCAATAAGGAGTTCCAAAACAAAAAAAAACACAAAGACTATATTACAAGTATGACTTATGTGACAACTTCAGGTGGTGCAAGTGAAGCATTGAGTAACCACATCCAAGCAGAAATGCCAGAAGCAACATAGATGATGAAGAAATACCAAAAAAATAGAAGGTTGAACGAGGAAATTCACCAAATGAAAAAGAAACTTAAGCAACATAAGCAATTAATGCATGGAAGTATCAAAATTGGCATTATAGCATTTTTTATTCTAGTGTTTGTAATGAGAAAGTGAATGATGTAATAAACAGAAAATATGCATCAATAATATGACATTTCTGTTTCTTAAGTTTCTTCTTCAAAACTAGTAACTTATAATGAAGGTTATGGTTAGAGAGAGAGAAAATTGGAGAAACATTCATTGGGGTAATCTACCAGAACCTACATGATTGTAAGAATTAAAATGACAACTACCTTTTAGCATTCTTTTGAGAACGATCTTCTTCCGTCTACCCTTCGCCTAGAGGCTAAGTTCAGAGACCTCGCCAGAGAGTGATGTATAAATATTGTAGAAATAAAATATTACCATATATAAAGAACGTAGGAAGAACGATAATAAAAAAAAAAAAAGGTTGAAAGAGGTAAAAATTTAACTTATAAAACTTCTTTGAGGGAGGTTTTCCCTTTATCATCTCTCCACTATCAAAATGTCTAACCTGCTAACCCGGACGAGTTGACCCGCTATCATAGGAATGGGCATTGATATTTCCTTATACATTTACATACTTCGTATAACTTATACTGATTCGTTTCTCGTTAGTGTAAACAGTTTCCTGTTGGTTTTCATCCTCAGCTTGTTTCCATGGGAGATTAATGCTTGCTTGTGTAAGATTTCTGAATCGGTTATTTTGGGCATAAACGATAACGACATTGTCAACCAAGTTTATACTCCGTAATTTACTTACAAAATATTAGAAAAAACCTCATTACAGACCTTCAAAGTAAATTCTCTCAATGTTAGTCATAAATTAAAAATCAAGCCCAGAAGATAGATGGTAAATTGAAATCCAACGCCGGCAGATCTTTCACAATTTAAAATTTTAGTCATAAATTTAAAAATCAAGCCCAAAAGATAGATGGTAAAGTTCATTTTTCTTTTCTTTTTTCCACTTAACTATTTCATATCCGGGTTTAAAATATCGTTGATTATTGCTCAAGAGGCATCCACTCCACTTCTAATTCTAGCTCTCCACATTCAACATTCTGGAGCTTCAATTGCATCCCTTGTCTAACTTTTCCATCAATAATGTTGATGATGCTGTCTTCTACAAGAGCATTATCATGTGACTTCAACCATTTTCCAATTTGCATATTGCCAAACATTCCTGGGTCTCCATAAGCCATCGCCGAGGTTATCAATGGCTGGATATCAATCTCAGCTTCACCCATAATGTCATCGGCTGAGAATGTGTCGTGATCAAACACTTTCTGCAGAGGCGGAACAAGACACGACAATACGAACCACTAAATGCATCAGAGTTATCGCAGTAGTGAGCCAATCATACCATGTCAGGTGCAATATCAATAACATCAATAAAAAGTTATATATTGTTGCTCAACTAATTTTGTACGATTATTCGTATTGTATTCTTTAAGACGGGTTTATTTGGAAGGAAATAATTTCAAATCCAAAAGTACACTATTGTTAACTTTTCCTCACCTTATTTTGATTTATTCCAAGAAAATAGTTCAAATGAAGGCCAATAGGAGTTCACTATAAGTTCAAATCACTACTGCAATAAATTCTAAAAGTTCAAATAAGGGAAAATAAGTTCAGATGAATGAATGAATATCAAATCAGGACTAAAGAGACCACACATTTAGCAGTTGACATCGTATGTGTAGTGACCCTCTTTGATAAGTTTGACCACTACATGATGAGATGGTGTTGTAATAGTTTGGCATTCAAACGAATCTATTTTGATAAAAAGTTGATTGTCACTACATGATGAGATGGTGTTGTACTAGTTTGGCATTCAAAAGAATCTATTTTGATACAAAGTTGATTGTTCTTGACGAGCTGTCACCTTAGTGTTTGATGTCACGGGCTTCCATTTGTTTGCATCTAAGCAAGAGTTCCTCACTTCTGTCACTTGTTTGAAGAATAGCTTAGTAATGTTGCTTAGAAACTTCAATTGCTTTTTATTTATATATTTAGTAATAGGAAAATTTGTAAAGTTTACCTATTATAACCTACTTTCTGAAAATAACTAACTATATGTATGATTTTTATTTAACTACCTATGTGTTTATTTGGGTTGCACTACCAAAACAACATTTCCGTCAAAGTTTCCTTCATCCAACGCCTCCCAGCAATTCTCTTCACTTTAAAATTATTATAGAGGCCATTACTCATTAGTACTTTGTTCAAGTAACTAACTCTATTCCTCTGGCTTTTAACCCATTAACTACATTCCTCTGTCAAACAAGATCACTGCTATTTGAATCTTCTAGCTTTTGCATCCTATTTTCCGTTGTTCTCTCTCTCTCTTTCCATTAAAAATGACTATGCTATGGTCTGTCATCACCTACATTTATCATTGCAGACAAGAAAAAGATGGATTTGTAAAGCTCCCAGTTGCAACATTATAAGCTAGTCTCATATGCACGCAAATAGAAGCAAATTTTGTGTTATAACTTTAAATAATATGTTAAATAAAGTATATACACGTGATACGAGCGAATATAAGAAGCATATTTGTGTTACTACAATTTACCCTGAAATTATATGCAAAAAAAGAAATTATTCAAAACTTCTCTAAAGAAAAATAGACGTATCTATATTTAGCAAACATCGAAAGTTCGAAACAATACAAAAATGTAATAACAAAATAAAGCATAATATTTTCTCATGTACACGCGATGTGTGCGCATATAAGGGGTTTTGAATTTATGTGACATTTGCTTAACCTGTTTTATTTTCCTCAATAAACTTGATCAACCATTGTTTGCGTGTCGTCCTCTTTCCCAAATTATTAACATTAACAAGCATATGTTATGTATGGAGTATCGGAGTTCTCTCAAAAGACATACGGAGGAGAGAATTACGGAGTAATTGTTTGATTTTTATTCTCTTTTATTACTTCCTGTTTATTCCTTTCGTGTTATTTGACTAATCTCCCCAAATGAGTTTTTATTTATTTATTTAATACAATTTTGATTTATTTAAATGTCATTGAGGGTATTGTAGTTTATTCTACAGGGGGACACCAAATCATTTACGTTAATGACTACAGGAGAGCCCTTATACAATCTAGATCTTACAGGCAACCCTAAACTGAAAACCCTAATGTTTAATTATCATATTTTACCCCAAAATTGAAATCCTAATTTCTAAATTGAAGAGTAAGTGCAAAAACCAAGGATGATTACTTTTAAGTTTGGCGTATACCCAAAACATTTAAAAGCCCAAATTAGTTAAAACTGGAATTTTAGTTCAAATGTTTATTTTTTTGAATGAATTTGTTTGGCAGAAACTTTTGTGTAAGACCGCCTAACGGGATTTAGAAAATCAACGAGGAAAAGGGAAAAGATAAAGGAAGGGAAGGGGTTGCGGGCTAATATCGTGTTTAGGCAGGGTTACAAAACAGACATATCATATTATGTACTCCCTCCGTCCCGGAATACTTGAAACGGTTTGACTTTTTGCACTATTCACATAATTCACTTTGACCCTATTTTATTTCAAGTATATGAAAACAAATGTTAGTATATAATATATTGTTGGCTTCATCTTAATATATATTTTCAAAATATTAATATTTTATAAGTTTTTATAATATGTAGTTAAAGAAATTGATGGTCAAAGTTGTGCATTGGCAAGCGTGTCCAGTCGAAGCGTTGCGAGTATTCCGGGACGGAGGGAGTAGTTATTTACAAAAATGCACAAATTAAGTAGTTATATCAAAGAGTATGTCATAATAGGTAGCTGTTGACAAATTGGCTTTAGTAAATAAGCCAATGGTTTTTCCTAGCTCATGATGTTTGCATTATAACATACAGCTAAATTGTAAATTGGGCTTAGTATTGTGCTTACTGTGTAGTCCATTTCATATGTGTTTTGCTTAATAGGACTGACTATTTTACTTAGATTCTGTTCCAAGTTGTTAACAATTTGTTTATATATTTCCTAATTTAAGCAGGAAAGTATTCATTAGCTTCTTGTTTTCCTTCCTTGGTAAGATTGAAGTAGTGTGGCTTGGAGATCAAGGTAGATTGTCTCCTTGCTCTTTTAGAGTTTCAGGAGTTAATATCTGGTTGTATGGTGCAATAATGGTGCATATCAAACTCTAAGAAGTATTGGGCATACGCCCCAAGCATGAAAAATACACCCTCCTAACGAACGAGTTAGCAAGAGAGTTTTGACTTTAAAGTGATGTTTTGGATTGTCTGTGAGTTTATCAAACTTACTTCCATTGATCCGAAATCAAGAGTGGTTTTAGGATTAGAGTTTCGAAGAGGGATCTAGGTTCTAAGAAAATTTGAACCATAAGTTTAGAAGTGAAGGTGTACGGAAACATTGTTTTCTTTTGATACAAAACTTCAAAAACTATCTAATATCTAAACTTTGTTACAAGATTCATGTATTTCTATAAACTTTACTAAAGTAGGGGTTGAAATCCACACCAAATACCATGGCAAAACTCTAATCTCTTACCTAATCTGAAATTATTTGAACTTATCTAAACACAACAGGACCTTAGCAGAATTTCCCCCACAAAATTTCCTCCATGAGACCATAATCAAAATCTTGGTATACACACTCAACAAACCGGCTTCAAATTTCTCCATCTTCTCTATCACTCTCTCTTGCTCATTCCCTCTAATGCATCAATTTTTTCCATCATCTCTGTATTTTACATTTACATACTATGTGCAACGTCCAAGGTTGAAATTCCGAAACGATTTTAGATTATTTTTCCAGTTCAATATATAGGCATTTGGTGGCAGGTCCAGAAAACCTCTTTTGCATAAGTGGAAATATTTATGTAGTTCACAAACTAAGTAGAATTAAAAAACATAAAAAAAATTATCTCACATGTGGACCTTAGGGATTAAACCCCAGCGAGAAGCCGAGAACGATTTGTTCTATTTAGAATTTTTTTTGGAAAAATTACCCTGTTCAAAAATAATTGAAGATAATTTGTTGATGAAAATCAACATAAAAAATGTTGATCATACGATCATGCCAGCGAGTAGGTAAAAGCAGCGGTAATAGCCAGGAAAAACAGGAGAAGCAAATTGCACAAAGAGCACCTGATGGAGTTATTAAAAAGAAAAAGATAGTCTTACCAATTTTACAGATCCGTATCGTTGTGGTACAGAAAGCAAGAGTTCTTCATTCCAAATCGGATTTAGGTTGCTCTTTACAACAGATGTTTGAATAGTCTGGAATAGTAAATTAAGAATATAAACAATGTGGAAAAAAGATAGTTTATAAAGCATAAGTTTATAAATACTATGATAAAACCCATGCTTAACAAAAACCAAATAGATCAACCTAATGTACAAGGCACCCAGCAAGTGTGAATTGCAGGTGGGGAGGCGGGGAGTCAGAATGCATATGGCCTCAACCCTGAAATTTCAATTGAAATAGGTTCTCTCTTATGCTCCTCGGTAGGACAATTTATCAAGTCAATTATAGCTCAAAGCGAAAAATTTCTAACTCCCAACTCGTTCAGCTTTGGAAAGAAGGGTCACGATACTCTCAGAGACTATTGCATATAATTTGTTTTTGTCTTCATAGACAATAAAAGAGGGAGAAATTCAACATCATAGTTAGTTACAACTTCATCATTATCATCATCATTATCATTACCCTATTGCCTCAAAGAGGCTCCCGCAAGAAGTGGGGTAAGGGGGGATCGGGTGTACGCAACCTTACCCCTGCAATTGCAGAGAGGTTGTTTCCAATTGACCCAAAAGCGATAACCGGACGACAACGGGACAACCATCTTCTACTTCATGGAAAGGAAGCGAAGAGGTTTAAGAGCCATTTTGATTTAGTCCATTACATCCCACAACCAAAAGAACAAATGAATCTTTGGCTCCAACAGAAATGGACATGTAATAGAGACAACTATATGTAATATACCCCTTCCGTCCTCATTAAACTTCTCATACCTCACAAAATGTCTATCCCCATTAAACTGCCAAATTGTCAATTTGGGTGGGTCCACAAAATAAAATATGTTTTCAATCCTTTTATCAGGGTTCCCAATTTCTCTAGCATCCCCTAAGAAATATTAACTTTATCTACTAACTTAAATTTTATTCACCTTTAATCAACAAAACCCCACTACAATAGCTCCTCTGCTAAGAACGTGTGCGGAGGTGAAACGGGCAGTTCAATGGGGGACAACCGGACAAAGGTAGCTGTCATTTGCATGCATATGAAACTAACGGGGATAACCAGACAGCATGTGACTGATAACTGCAATATCTAATGAGGTTCATACCAGCACCATGCAATATGTGTCGAAACATTCAGTTTCAGTAACTCACCTGCTGCCCAAGATTAAGGACAACATAAGGATCACTAGATAACATATCTCTGACAGCTAAATTTGTCCCTTTTGCTACTTTGACCTTCAATACTCCAATAAATTCTACCATTCCTTCCTGTTTAGAAAGTTCAACATTTATTTATACAGATCAGACATCCTTTCATAAAAAATATAGACAACATAATGGCACAAGACAGAATTTTGATTGAATCACAAAGCAATCTGACAAAAAAAACAAAAAACATATGCATACAAATTTACTAAAGAAAATTAATTCCAAAGCAATCTTTTCAGTTTTAATAAAGAAGAAATCAAGCATAATAGCTAAACCAAGGCTGGTCAAGCAGTTACAACCTGGAGGTCATCTATTTTGAAGCTTTAATAAGACATAATAAGCTTTGCACTCTCACGACGGCACTATGTAGTTTGACCAAAAGTGTTTACCGCACTAGCCCCAATATATGGGAGCACAAATTTACAGCTGTAGCATCTACTTTAGACCAATATAGTGTTTCCATTTTTAATCACCATGCACTTTGAAATCACTAATAAGATGAAAGAAATTAAAAAACTTACAGAGTTTTCCGATCTTTTAGATGATTGTGAACTTCGGAAACTACTCATGAGCTTTTTAGAAAAACTTGGTTGAAGCGAGCTCTTTACAGGTTGCATTGAAAGAATCCGCAAGCTAGGTTTCAGGAATTCTTGAAGCTCATACTTAGATCTACGTCGAATTGTTGCGGTACAATAAAAAAAAATATAAGTTAATAATACAAAGTGTTTCAGTTCAACCAAGGATAATGCAATGCCTTTTCATCTAAAAAGATCATTGAACCATACCAGCCACGTGTCAGTGAACAGCTAAACATAAAAATATTAGTGTCCTATGTCATGTTTCATACTGCCTCGTTCCGTTATGTCTACTCACTTACGGTAGACTCTTGTTTCTAGGTAAATATGGGAAAGGTGAGTGGGTATAGAAAGAAGTGAATCAAGTAAAAGAGATGTAAAAAAAAAGTGGATTATGTAAGAAAAAAAGAAATTAAACTAAGAAAGAGTGAGTAGGAAGGTGTAAATAATACGGGGAAATAAAGTTAAAGTGGTAAAATTTGTAGGCCAAAAGTAAAATAAAACAAAAGTGAGTAGAACTTTCAGAAACACCCCAAAACAGAAAGTGAATCCATATTTATTGAACAAGCTTTGTTGGGTTTAACAAAGTTGAGGTAATATGTTTCTTTGGAGGAAACCATGGGTTTGAACACTCAGATTCTTTAATTTCGTTCTTTGTCTCTTTCCAGAGCCATGACGGCCTGCTTTTGGAGTACAAGAACGGTTCAACAAACTCTCCATTGCAAAATTGTGCTAGGTTATTCATTCAGATTGTGCTTACTACTGAAAAAAGGGACGGAGGGAGCACTTTGAATTACTACAGTTTTCATGCCTTGAGAGCGAACAATAATATGTAGAGACTAGAGAGCGGCATAATAAAGGGTAAGTGATAGGCTATTCAGACTGAGCACAGTCTTCAGAATGCAGCATATCAGACCTAGCAATCAATAACTTGAAAGAAAATACAGGAATAAAACCTGATGAATCTCATACGATCATCATGACTTGCATCAGGTCCAGGCTTTGAAAATCCATCTGGAATAAAAGCCTCATATATTGCATTAGCCGCAGCATTTCCTCCAACCTCAATCATCGCATCAATGTCTTCATCAGACCATTCATCTAATGTCACGGATAAAACCTGGAAAAACCATAAGAGATACACTTGAAAGAAATCCTTAAACCTGAATGCAAGATTTGTAAGGTCGAGTAGAATTGAGAAATGTGTCAAAGGAAGACATAAAGGCAGGTTATATTTACATCCATATTAGCAGCAAGGACGTGAAGTGCTTATTGAACAAAGCATTTGTTCTTATGATGTTTTTTCATATGAGTATGAGACAGTAAAGAAGTGAAGCCATAGTTGTTCTTATGATGCTTTTTTCATATGAGTATGAGACAGTGAAGAGTGAACCCATAGTTACATAATTCGCTAGAATGAGATTGGGAGCGGGTTCACAATTCCCAGTCTAATTTGCTGAATTAGGCAAAACATGTAAAATTTTGATGCTACAATTCACTTTTCCGATGGGGATCAGGAAATTAGGTAGCACTATCAAGCACCCGTGTATAGGAGAATAGGACATATTCATGTATTCATCACCATTACAATATTTCTTAGCTTGCTATACATCTGAGAAGTTTCTATTTTGAATTTGTTTTTAGACGAAGCTAGGTATGCAACTATAGAAGGAGGACTGAGGATAGGAGTCAGTTAAAGCATGTCATTTTCTCAACAATGCACTCTAGTAATACAGAACCTTGAATTCGTAAGGAGTTAACAAAAAGAACTTCTATGTTCAATTTCCCTTTCACAAGGTGATGGATTTCCTACTTCTTCTCTGGGAAGAATGCAAAGAGGCAGGAGATATTCGAATCATTCAGCTCGTTTTCATACATGACATCAAAATGCACTTCACTCATACTAATCTTGGTTCTAAGAATCATGAGCAATAAGTGACATCCATTAGTGATCCATCTACAGAAACAGACCCTGGCTAGAACTAGAAGTGATAATTGGTCAGGCCACAGCCAATAAAAGGGGGCTTGCTTTAACCAGACTCGTGTGCTAAGGACAACATTTCTGCTTTAACACGTAAAAATCGGGATGGGCTTACACTTCGGGGCCATTGTTGGTACTCTCCGCATAGTAATCTCAAATATTTTATTCCTATAAATTTAGCAATTTCCAATATATTAGGAAGTTAAAATTCCATAATTAAATAAAAATTTCTACTCATTCCATTCCATTTTGATATTCCTAGGGAAAATATTTTGATCACAAAACTTCAACCGTGAGTGTAATGTCTAAGAAAAAACATACTTTGTGGGATCATGTTGGATTTGTCTCAATATGTACTTTATAATCAACAAACTTCCATTATTTTAAACATAGACAAAAATATTGAATTATTGGTGCTCAAAGATATGCAATGGGAAAAAACTAAAAGGCAAAAAACAACAAAAGTGAACGAAGGAAGTAATAAACTGTATGACTAAAGTTCGAGCAAAATGAATAAGAATTAGAAAATTTTGTCAACTATCTTCTTATATTAATTATCAACTCTAAAACAACTACCGAATAAGTGTTTGGTTTTTGAATAAAAACTAAACGTTATGAAATTTTATTCAAGAAAAAAATAGTCTAAGTTAGAAAAGTCTGTGAATGGGCCCTCACAGCTCACAGCCCACTTCTTCCCTTCCATTAACTAATTTCCTAGCACATTTTAGTTCTTTCATACTGCGTTGAAATTCAAAAGCTGCCACTCAAAATCTACCATGTCCGAACTTCAGGCAACGTATGGGAGACCTTAGGGTAATCCCTTCCGATTTGTTAAGGCAGCAACAGGTACCTAGCCCTAACTTTTAAGGTATGGATTGTTAGGATCATGTCCAATTCTATAGAATAGGCATTTCAGTATGGGTAATTGTTAGATTATTGCATGTTAGAAGAACAATAACTCCAATAATTAGTGAGCTACAACTAAATTGGAATTAAAATCCCCGGATTATTCAATTTGTTGCAAATATGTACAAAATAAAGTGAGTGAGAGAGAGCTTTCATATATCTACGAAATATGTAATAAAGTTATTTGTGGGAAACTGACTAATATAAATCGAGTTTTGGAGATAACTACCTTATATTAACTTTTAGTTATGGTCACTAGTTAATCAAATAAAACCATTATTTCTTCATAGGTAGTTATTTAAAACAACACAATTATTTATAGTTGCTTTCATAGCTCAATAACTAATGGTATAGAATGTTGGTTATGAAACATTATCCGGTTCATAAGATGAATGTGGCAGAGATGCGAATGATGTATTGGATGTGTGGCTATACAAGAAAGATTGGTTGAGGACTGAGATAACTAAAAATAAATTAGGGGTTGCACCTATTGAGTATAAGATGAGGGAAAATCGCTTAAGGTGGTTTGGCCATGTAAGGCGGAGACCGAGTGTTGCACCCTGATAGGCGGCTAAGAGTGGCAAAGCAATGAGTATATGAGATTGTGGGGGTTAGGAGAAGACCTAAGAAAACTAGGATGAAGGTGATTGAAAGTGATAACATGTCATTTAATAGGGTGGAGGGGAAGGGCGGAGGGCGGCGGGGTGTAAGTAGATGACATGTCATTACTTCATATATAAATTTCCTTTTGATAATCCTTTTACTTACCTCCTTGAGTTTTGAAAAGTTTCTCCCTTGAGCATATTTTCAAAGTTTTCTCCCTTAGCCCTTTAATTTTCTTGTTGCTTTTCGCGGTCGGTTCCTTATGACGGTTGTTGTATTTAGCGTTCTCTTTTTCTAATGCTTGCATGCTTTGAAACTCCGTATACTCGTGTTTACAGATCTTCATTTATATACTTAATTGGGTCTGATTAAACCCATATAAAATGGTATCAAGAGCCTAGCCTAGGTTTTGTGAGGTCTAAGAAGTTTCCGTTAGAGCATGTACGTTGATTGGCTCTTCAAAAGAGCTCTTTGAGGGCTCCCACTCTCTCTCTACCACTATCTCTCTACAAGACACTCAATAATTCATTTCTAAAAACACCCAACATTGGTTGGTTCCTCAAGTGACCTATTTAATCTCTTTTTTACCATTTGGTGGTCCATAATTAGTTGTTTTTTAACCAAAGTTACTATCACTTTTCAAACTTACTCCCCATTTTCAACAAGAATCAACTCTTTGAGGGCTCTTGGGCAAGAGCTACCTAAAAGTAGCTCTCCATGAAAAGCTACTCAAGAGCCCCTCAAGAACCACTCAAGATCCCCAATGTTGGCCAAGAGATAGTTCTTGTTGGATTGCTACTTGGGGAGCTACTTGAAGAGCCACTCCATGAGCCACAATCCACATGTGAGTTGTAACCAATTGTCACACATTAAAGTAGAAGGCAGATGATGACTAGCATATAAGATTAGTGGGCTACTCCAATTGTCAATTTGTTTTAGGATGGAACATGTTTATACTCTGACGACGAAGGTTATCGGTGTGATGTTATTTAACATGGGCTTGACTCCGCCCATGAAATTTATCATGGTCTATGACTCGTTATCAACACCTAATAAGTGAGAGCCCTTGAAGAAGGGGCTCACGTGTGAGATTGTTAAGATAATACAACCACATCAATCCATATGTGAGTAGGGACCAATTATCCCACATTGAAGAAGGGAGAAGATGTGTAACATATAAATGCATCACTTCTACATTTGGTAGCTTTCTACCATATTTAATTATTTTTCTCTCTTTCATTACTCCCAGCTTATCTCGCTCTAATGGTCCTCAGTTGAATAAT
The DNA here is from genome assembly GCF_020520425.1 of Spinacia oleracea. Classification (NCBI taxonomy): domain Eukaryota; kingdom Viridiplantae; phylum Streptophyta; class Magnoliopsida; order Caryophyllales; family Amaranthaceae; genus Spinacia; species Spinacia oleracea. The sequence continues at coordinate 50,354,054 of NC_079488.1, forward strand.
TTAAAAAAAAAACATCATCTCTCACATGCTATCACTATCATGGTCTCCATTGTTATTATTTCAATAAAAAAATTATTTATTTGTCCACTTGAACCATTTAATAATTATTCTGCATGGAGGTCTCTCCCTCGTGGTGCCCACTTCAATAATTTTAAAAAAACCACTATCCCTCACATGCTATCACTATCATGGTCCTCATTGGTATTTTATTTTAATAAACAAAGGAAAAAATGACAAGAATACTCCCACCTTTGTCCAGTCTTTGTAGGGTGTCCATTGGCCACCGACTACAAGGGTAAAAAAATTGGCCACCGACTACATGGGTAAAAATTTGCTGATGGGTAATCTTTCCCTCTAAACCCAACTAATGACCCTAAATTCCAACAATAACCTCCCAATACTCTCCTTCCTCCTCTCTGCAAGAGCTCGACCGTTCGTTGTCTCCCTGCCTACCTAAAATTAACATCAGTGGGCCAAAATTAAAGCAGAGAAACGTTAATCAATTATGTGTATGATTGACAACTAAAAAAGGTAATTGCTTTTCTTTCTTTGATTTGTTAATTCTTCAATTTGTATAAAGTTTGTCTTGTTACGGGATTTTGCTGCATGACTTTCGAAGTGGGATGAAATTTGGTGAGTTAATGAAAGAGACAACCAGTGCCACTTTTGTGAGTTAATTATTAAAGTGATAATGCAACTTTTTCAATTAAATTCATAAAGTTGGAAAGTTAATTTCGATTTTCCATAATCTGCGGGATTGTAATTCAATAAAGTTAAATTAATTTCAATTTTGATTGTCATAATTGTGTGAGTTAATCACGAAGTGATTGTGCAGATGTTCTGAATTTTAATACTTTGTTATTGTATTTCCTTCTTTATTATTTTGTTTCCAGAATTTTTATATTTGTAATTGTAATTCTTGTTAGCAGGTTATTGTATGACGATGGAGAATGTTACATGACGGTTTCTTTAAGAAGCATAAAGGAGAGTTAGTGTACAGGGGAGGTGAATGTAGGACATTTAATTTAGATGAGTTATGCTGGTTTTATCAGCCATAAAATGGTGATGTAGTTTGTAACTTCTGATCCTTTGTGGTCATATACTTTATGATAATATAGATCAAGTTTGAGAGCCTTTTGGCCTATTGCATTCATGTAGTCAGCTACAAAAGTCATTAGTTATAGGTATTTCCTATACCAGCTGCTCAATTAAATACTCTCTCTGTTTCTTTTTAATGGGGACACTTTGACTTTTGACACTATTCATAAATTTTCAATTTGACTATCATTTGTGATGTATGGGTAAGGAAAAATATAGTCGTGTGAGGTTTTATTTGATTCGTCAGTGTAACCATTACTTCGATAAGGAGTGAGTAAAAGTTATATACCAATTAATGGATTTTGAAATGGAAAAGGTTCAATGAATAGGAGAAAAACTTAAACAAAAGTAATTCAAGAGAAAACCCAATGCAGGGGTTCCTTTGTCAATTAAAGGATGAAAAAGAAAAGTAAAAAGCAATAAGAGTAATCATACATGACACGTCAGATGTGTTGCCGGTCATCTATGACTAAGGTCCATTAAAAGAAGACACCCTACAATGTTTTAAGTAATCTTATTAAATTCATTTAACTTGGGACTGTGAAAGGTCTAAAGAAGATCGGAGAAAGGTGTGAGTATTCTTGTCAACTTTTCTATAAAAAAATTATCTATTTGTCCACTTGCACCTTTTAATAATTATTTTGCATGGGCCTCCTAAAGCTATGTGCCCATACAAGTGATGCATTTAAAAAAACGGAAGCAGTAATGCATAATGCATACTCCATGTGTCCTAGATTAGTTTTACACTTCTATTTTGTGAAAGATCTCACCATTATTTTAGTATATCACTCTCCCCACTATAAAAATGTTAGTGCCCCACACTCTCTCACGTTCAATATAAAAATACCCCATTATCTCGGATTACATCTATTTTTTCAGTAAGTATTACCTCATTTTTTCCGTTCACATCTACTTTTTCAAAAAAATAAAATTTGATAACCAAACAACCACTTATCACCTAGAACTAATATGGGACGATATTGTGCAAGTACCTTTGATATATGAGTTCCAAGGCTTCTGTGCACACCACAACATTTTAAGCATATAAAAACTCCAACATTTGCGGATCTGAAAAACAGAAAAATCGAACTTTTTAATAAAATCAGACAGCTGAAAGGAAAACGTATTTATTCCATTAATAACTTCCAATAAGTGTAAAATGCGAAACATCCTCCTGGATTAAGATCGAAAAATATAAATTTATCTTTTTTATGCAGATGATGTTTTCCTTTTTGATAAAGCTACGGCCTCTAATATTGAGATTATGCTTTAAAACCCTAGAGGATTTTAAAATTCTTTCGAGACTTCGAAGTTAATTTTTCTAAATCTTCTCTTATTTTCCTGAAAAAAATGAACTATAATGTAAGCATATCCATAAAGGCCTTATGCTCTTTTAAGGACACCATTACCTTTGGGAAATATCTAGGAAATACAATTGCCACAACGAGATTGAAAAAGTCTGAGTTCTTTAACCTTCCAGGTAAAACAACTAGTAAAATAAGGGGTTGGCAAGCAAAGCTTTTGAATATGGAAGGGAGAACCACGATGATTAAATCTGTTTTTAAACGCCTACCCTCTTTATGTTACGCAAACTGGTATCCTTCCCTGAGTTCCCAATTCAATTACTCAAGAATTAGAAAGTAAATGTAAGCGTTCCTTTGGGATAGGGTTGATCGTTCTAAATACATTCCCCGTACAAATTGGGAAGGAGTTTGTGATCTCATAAACATAGGTGGCCTTGAAATTAAAAAACCTAAAACGTTGGAATCTAGCCTTTATGGCAAAATTGGGATGGAAAATCCTAACGCAACCAAATAAGATTTGGGTTCAAATCTTATCGTCTCGATGCTTAGTGTAACCCTATGTCAAACTCCTCTCCGTTACAGAAAGATATTTTAAAAGGTCGTGAAATTGCTAGGAATGGGATTATTGTCGACATCGGTAATGGAAAAGACACTTCCCATCATTGGGTTGGTGATAAACCAATATATCTAATGCCAAATATCACCATTCTAGATTCTAAAGCCCACTTTAGAGTCTTTACAAGCTCTGCCTTATTTAAGGAGATTTGTTTTAGAGGTGCTCTGAGAGCATAATTAGCTTAATGTTGTAATCTTTTCTGATCTTTTGTCAGAGTTGTTGATTGCTTTGGTTTTTTGTGGCTTTTGAGGAAGTCAGAGTCTCTCATTTCCTAGAGGGTGGTTTTTCTAATCTTTTCTTTTGGTTGTTTATTTCGTAGTGGAGTGTTTGTTCTAAATTGTTAGTTGTTGCTACTCTCTTTTGGTAATAAAAGTTTCTTTATTTGCCAAAAAAGAAAAATAGGGATTTATCTAGCATATCTCATCTCATTCCCAACTTTCTCTCTCTGTCCTTATTGAAGCTATTCCTCTTTCCACCTCGATTGATAAAAATGATTCTCTTCGTTGACTATAGACAAGAAAGGATCTTTTACTATAAAATCTGCTTACAATTCCACATCTCCTTCCCATCGCTCACCTTCATGCTCTATTCATGTCACCTGAAAAAACTCCAAAAAAATACATGTTCCTTATAAAAATAGAATGCTCTTGTGGAATGTCAGTCATTCCACTCTTCCACTTGCAAAAACTCTCATTAAAAGTGTCCAATCTTTATCCTATTTGTGTCTGTTGTACAACTTTTATTGAAGATAACATTAACCTTCACATGTTTAGAGATTGCCATAGTACTGTTGTGTTTTGGTCAATGATCTTCCAATATCATGGACATCTTTTCAATCCGGATATGACTCTTTTTTTTCTTATAACCGCATGACTGGGTTTCTTATAATCTGAAAGGTTCCACTGAATGGCAAATCATTTTTTCTGTTTGCATCTGGCATATTTGGTCTTACATAAAAAATGCAGTTTTTAAGTTAAAATTGGGAAATGCTTGAAGTTTCTATAATAAGTTTTGGGCAGACTACAAGTTCACTAACTCTATGTTGCAGTCTGAGGTATCCTCCTCTTCCTCGTTCAATCTTTATGCCAGGTTTCCCATTGCTTCTTATTTCAAGCTGAACACGGAAGGGTCATGGCTAAACATCAATAATGTAGGGGGTAGAGGGGTAATTAGGTGCGACAGAGCATTGGCCCCGCCTCTACTGAGCTTACTTCTACCAAGGAAGGTCTCCTAATTGCCTGGGAAAGGAAAATCTCCCACTTTGAACTTAAACAGATGCACAAGCTCTCAAGTATATGTCGGAGAATCCTCAAGCTTATACTGATCAGTGGCTTGCTTCTACAATCATTGATGTTGTCTCTCTTCTTGAAAGGAACTGGGTTGCGACAATCTTACATGTCAAACGTTAGTGCTAATAAGGTGGCTCATGGGCTTGCTGACATCGGAAGAAGCATGGAATTGCCAAGACTTACCACTATCAACCTCCTCAAAGTGGTGTTGCAGACTATGAGAAGGAAACCCCTACACCAGATTCTTGATCCTTTTTTGAAGATCTTTTCCATGGAGTGTGTGCTGAATGTTCTTTTATATCTGCTCCATCTTTTTGCTGTTGTTTAGTTATGAACTTCTTCGTTTCGTACATTTGCTTTCAGTATGGCTTATTCTCAGCTTGGGTTTAAGCTCGGTTTTCACTGCTAACCCTTTTATAACTAAAGTATCTTGTGACTGTTGGGGTTCTCTTTTAACCCTTTTGTACTATAATCTCCTTCTTTGTGTAAAAAAAATATATATTCAACAACTTCATCATTGAAGCTTCAAGCTCCTATTGTCAACGAAATTCTTCAAATTTCAAATAAAGTCTTCATCAATTTTTCAGAAATTGAACTTACTCGGGTTGAATTCGATAGGTAACAATTTGATTTTGAATCTCTCTCCTCAAGGAGACCCATTTTTATCTTATTAGGATTACCCATCTCTCTCCTCCATTAGAATACCCCATTTAAGCTTCAAGCTTAAATACAACAAATTGTTAAAAAATTCAACGATTTTCTTTATCAACTTTCACGTAACCCGAATTATTTAGTTTGAATTCAATAAATACTAATTCAGTTTTGTTTCAAATTCCTCCAGTAGATCCATTCTACTCAAGAATAACCATTCTCTCTCCTCCAATAGACTCCATTGAAACTTGAAGCTCAAATTCAATGAAGTTCTTCACGAATTTAATGAAATTCATAATCAAACTTTCTGAGATTCAACTTTTATAGGTAGAGTTTCATGTTATTCCTCTTTTTGAGACTATGTTCTAAAAATTTAAGTCTGATGTTCTAAATGGTATTGCACATGTTTAAAGCCTTGATTTTAATGTCCTAAGCGGCTAAGCCTAATGAGTCCATGTTCTAAAAAATGTTGCATAGGTACTAAATAACTTTAGCCATTTTCCCTTCTCTTTCCTCTTTTCCCCGCTCAATCTTACGCACCCATCTTTTTCTCCTCCATTGAAAAAGTCCATTTCAATGAAAATATTTAACCTCGAATTCAATTCTACATAAAAGCAAAATATACAAAGTGTAATTGATAAAAATAAAAATAAAAATAAAAAATAAAAATTCCTCCCCCACTCTCTCCCTCTTGAAAATTATTTATTTTTCTACCAAAATTTTCAAAGCCTGAATATTGTAAGGGTTTGGAGAATTTTTGGAAAATTTGGGAGTAATTGAGATTAATGCAAAATTGAAGAAATTTGGGGAAAGTTGGAAGTAGAAGATGAGGTTTTTTAAATGGTTTCTTTCATGTTTGGAAGAAATATTTACATTATGTTCTAAGAAAATATGCATTATGTTTTAAAAATATATACATCATGTTCTAAACATACACACAACATGTTCTAACTTGTATGACAAAAGTCATATTATTTACGATTTTGCCATTAATGAGCGCGTCCAATCCAATGGTCTAGATTCATTCTTAAATAACTAGAATACTAACAACCCTCTCTCATTCTCTCTTTCTCTCTCTCTCTCTATATATATATATACAGAGAGAGAGAGAGAGAGTTGTGGATTTGAGATACAACTGTCAAGAATCAAAGTCAACGTCGTGGTTCGAGTCCAAAGAGGCATATGGTGGAGCTGGTGTTTGGCGTGACATAGCTTACTAAGTTTAATCCTAATCTAGTTAGGATAAATCATATTTTTAAGTATTTTATTAGTAGTCTTACACCTTTATACTAGTCCATTAAGAATCGGATTTTACGTGTAGAAAAAAATTGTTTTAATTTTAGGAGACCTAGTATAATTAGGTGTTTATGCTCTGCGTAATTAAGGATTATTTGTTATATTATTCTAGAATTATATTGCCTATATAAAGCTCTTTAGGATGTGCTTTTATTAACGTGTGATTCAGAACAATAGAGTTTTAAAAAAATTATACAACTTATGAGTAGGTTATATGCTTATTCGGCTATTCGCCTGCACTAGCATTTATAGTTTTGTTTATTGTTTGGTTTGGTCGATGAAATTGTTATGTTTAGATCCGATCGACTCTAAATTAACACCCATGTTTCGTGAAATTCGTTTGGCCAAACAAAATGATATTATAGATCTATGTGATTAAGCCTTTAAAGTGTTTGACCAAAAGTAAACAAAAAGGGCAATGGTATAGATAATCAAAACCAAAAACATAGCACGAAAAATTAAAAACAGAACATGCAATTGCTAGCATGGATGAAATTGAAACATAAATGTGCAATAAAAGCAAAATACTCTCCGGAGGAAGCGACTAAATAGTTGGAAAAATAAAAACTCCTAACAGGACTTACGCCCATTTAGGATCTTGGGCACTGCAATCAGCACAACAACGGTTATCCTTTTGAAGCAAGAGATCCTTAAGCCTTCTTTTACCTGAAAATGGAAAAAAGGTAAGACATCAAACATGCTTCTGCTCTCTTGCAAGTTAAAAATAGCATGTATTCTCTAACTAGTCCTGATATTGTAACAAAGTTGCGCCAAGAATGGATTGTAATATCGGTAGGGGTGTAGGATTCTAAGAGGTCAAAAAATATTGTTACTTCTAACTAGTCTAAACAAGTAGATAGATATTAATAACCATCTATTACTACCCAGGCTACAAATCTAAACTAGTCAAGAAATTTTAGTATACAAGTACCTGAAGTGGGTCTACCAAGCTCCGAGCGGTTATTCATTGCTTTACCTATAGACTTCACTCATCCAAAATAAACTGATATACCTGATGAAAACCTATCATCCAATAAAGATAAGAGTGAGAAACAATTAAAATTAAACCAAAAAGCAACAGAGGTGAAGTCTTCACAGCAACTACAATAATATTGCCATTAAAAATTGTTAAAGCGTATTAATGTTACATCATCATGCTATTCTCACAATTACGATACTAACAATCTGACAAAGTATTTGGGGTATAATCTATGATAGCAAAAGGCCCAACTCCATCTCCAAACACTAAACCCAAAAAACGAAATAAATGAAAGATGTATTAGCATATATAAGACTACCCCAAATCAAATCAGTATTTTAGTCTTGGTTTTGATATTTATTGCAAAATTCTTAACTTCAAATTTCCCTTCCTCTTCATTTTTTGATATCAGATAAAAGATTTTCAATTATGCAAATAAAACTGATGATGATTCAACTAAAATTAATGATTAATGGGTATCAAACTAAGATGAGAGGGATAGAATTTGAGTTTTGCGGCCATTTTCTTTCCTCTTTCAAAAATCAACCCATACAAGTCATGTCTATTTTCTCCCAAGCGAAGCTGACCCATACTCCATGTCCACACCCGGGTCAGGTCGTGTTGGCATGAATATGGCTGGTTAAAAGCCGAATCTGAGATCATAGCTAATTGTAGTTCATAAACCCTGATTTCCATCTGATACATTGTACAGGTGGCATTTACTTTTAAAAGCGCGAAAAATCAAAGCATATGCAGGCCAATCCAAGGATTGCTTACATCTTCAGTGAGTCATTACTTAATGTATCTAAGAGAAATTTTGGAGGCCAACAACTTATAATTAAAGATATTAGTGGTAAAACTTCATGCATGCAAGCATGAAATTTAAACTGTGTGGATTAAAAGAAAATGTTATTATGTTAAAACGTTATTGGATTTGTCTCGAATATATTTCTTTTTTTTGTAGTTTTATAAGTGATAATTAAAGTTAACGATGGTCAAAGGTATGTGTTCGTTGGATGATGCATACTCCCTTAGTCCCTTATTGTTTGCTCCATGAACCCCTTATTGTTTACCCTTGAACCAAATGTGCTTTATTAAAAAATGGGTGAGTGGAATTGAGAAAAGACAAAAGTGGTGAGCCAAATGTATTTTATGTAACAGTAAATTGTGGTCTATGAGCATTTATATTAAAGGGCCAATTTTTTGGGTACAGACTAAAATGACAAATGGGACAAACAAACGAGGATAGGTGGAGCAAAAGGTCTTGCGCGCACAAGGTGTACAATAAATTTATTGTACACCAAGATAATTTTTATGAAGTTTTTTGTAACTTTAACCTATTATTCTGTAACTTTTATATTATAAAATTAAAAAGTTGATAGATAAACATTTTAAAGGGTTAAATGATTAATTTATACATTATTAGTGATTTTGAAGAAATAATTTTTATTCAAATGAAAAAATTTATCATTAAAAAATAGATAACTTTTACATATATAAATGTAACTTTTAAGCACTTTGAGTCAACTTTTACTCCGGTGTACAATATTTATTGTACACCCATTATAAATAAGAATTTGTGTAGGCGGAGTACATACAATACAAAAAATATTACATGCATCCAGTAAACAGTCCACTCTCTTACATAAAAAAAATAAAAAAATAAATCAGTCATGTTCTATGTTATTAGGAAAATATGAGGGAGGTACAAACTGCAAAATAGATATATATGGACAGAAGTTAAAATACAAGTCGCAAATGTGAAAAACAAAACAAAATTTGGTAATTTCTGTAATTACTATAATTTATTTGGGCGGGTTGGAAAGAATAAACAAGATAATATGAGCATCACATTAGCATAATGAAGATCACGGCAAACAACAATCAGCAATTCCAAAAGCATTTTCAGACATCGATTAAAAATCTACCAGATTCACAGCGCGCAGTCGCATCATCAAACGTGTCTCCGAGTCAAATTGAAGAATTGATCGAAATTAACAGAATTATATAAGAATGGAATATAATTGAAGAATTGATTGAAAAGAAAAACATGTTTCCGAGTCAAAGTCGAAAACATTTGCCATCAAAAAATAAAAACAAATAAATAATTTTGATGAAATTGAGAAATATACAAGAAATTGAGAATATGAGAAATTACCAGGGAATTCTGGAGAATGACTTAGCGACGCCAAATCCACAAGCATTGGAAATGAATTCCCCTCGGTGCCAGCTGTGGATGGGAGAGAGAAATGATAGCGACAGAGCTCTTTAAATTTGTCTTTTTTTTTTTTTTTGAATGGGGTCAAAGCTAGCGCATAATCGTGGATTCGTGGGGAATGAGAGGGAGATGGCGGATTTTTATCTTCATATATATACTTAAAATCGTCCTATTCTTTTTATCTTACACGTTCAGGGAGGAATATTCTTATGTTAACTTTTCATTTCTCTTTTCCCCAACTTTCACCTCTTTTATTATTGAAGAAAATACCTCTAGCGACGCCTCATCAACCAACCACTACCAATTGCCACGCATTTGTCCGAAGAAAAGACAAATGCGTGAGGAAAGACCTCCACCGGTTTTTTTTGTTTGGAAAAAGTTCATAAACTTACGCATTTTAAACTTGTACCATTGTTAAAACTTATGAATTTTAAACTTGTACCATGATACATACTTATGAATTTTGAGCTTCTACCATGGTATACACTTATGAATTTAAGCTCGTATCATGGTAGGAACTTAAAATGCATAAGTCTACAATTCTACACCATGGTATGAGCTTAATCTTAACCTTAATAAAGGCTTGAACTTCATTTACTATTCCTGTAATAATTAGATTACTATAATGCCCTTAATTCTTTTTTGTTTTACATTCATCCCTTGCCCCAATCAGGTGCCACGTTCCCCGTCATGTCCTTTGCTTTCTCTGAGAGTTTCTCCCCTCTTCATTCAAACTCTAACTTCTTTCTCTGATTCTTTCCTCCCCATTCCTTTAGAGTCCTAGGTCTCATCACTCCCCCGCCCCCTTAACTTTCTTTCTCCTTTTCAATGTCCTCCGATCATTTTTGTTTCGGTAAGATCAATCAAGTGTACTTGCTTTTCTTTTTCTGCCACAAAGCTTATCTCCAGTGGAGTCAAGTATATCATCCTGATAAATACCAAGTTTCTCATGTACTTACACCTCTCTAGATTCCCCTCTTTTCTTTTTCTATGAATTAATTTGATATTTTTGATGAATTTATATTCCATTGATTGTTGAATATATTCTATATGTTGCTTGTTATGTTGAAGTAGTTCAATTTTTTATCAATGCTTGCGGGTATTAGTATCAGTTTTGGATGGAATTGAATTTTCTGCAATTCATATTCATATTTAACTAATAATGATGATTTGGACCAATAGCAATCGGTAACTAAGTGCTCTAAATCGGGTTGTGTAAACAAATTCTTTGACTTCATAGATGAGAAGCTTTCCATAACTATGTAAATCCCTATATTTAGTGGTGTATCTGATATGTGTGTTTTACATAGTGTTTCACCCCCGTCCCTTAGTACTTTTTTGTGTCAAATGAGCTCTTAGGAGCCATTTTTAGTACTAATATGTGTTAATTAGTGTGCTTTGAGTTTCAGGTTTGATAATGAGAAATTGGTCTTTTTAGACCCGTTTCGTGTTGATTTAGGCCACTACACAAGCCCGAGGAAGTTCGGGACCTTTATCGTCGACTTTCGGGAGCCTTAGTGTAACACCCCGACAATTCTTTCTTTTCTAAACTAACCTTTTAATATAAAATGTAGAGAATTATCAAGGCATTATCGCCCGTGTGAAAACGTAACGGCTTATTAAGAATTTTGCAGCGGAAAACATAAAACTAACTTTAGGTTTATAAATAATCGATTACAGGTTTAGTCCCAAAAATCAACCAACGAAAATAAGGAAATATAAATAGTACGACAAGTTTAAAGTCCAATTAAACAAACCCAAGTCAACTTAGGAAATCAAAACTAAATACAAGCTCTCTATTCCCGATCCCAATGATGCAACATCTTCAAACCTACAGATGGACAATGCTTATTGATCCTTAGAGACTGCTCACCAAAGATTGGGTCATCACAGGATCAATAAGGCATAGCCATGATCAACATGCACAAGCAAAAGCACGTAATCAGCAAAGCTGAGTACTACATACTAAATCAATAATAATCCTAACATGATTCTATTAAACGAACAACCCTAACATGGTACTAATGAACACAAATAAAGGCAGACAAAACATGATAGTTTGACGACCATACTTGACCAGACTAGACTAGGCTAGACTTTTAGCAATAATATTATTTTAGTTGAAATAGACAATGGACCGAGTTGACCGTCCGACAGCCTTCACTAAGGAAGACGAGGTACGGGCGCGACTCCGTAACCTCAGAGACCTTCGATATCGAGGAACATTTGAATAAAAATAGGACACGGTGATCAATCCAGTCCGAGATAAAGGCCATGGGCTACCACCATGAACCCCAACTCATGTTTGTCCGTCACTTTAGACGTGCACAGTCTAAAGCTATTGCTACTCAGTTTCACTTTACATGATTTACAAATTGAGACTCTGTTATGACTCAACAATCACATAAGGCATATAATCCACATTCGTTCACAACTGTTTTTATCTTAGAATTACGTACGTGATCATAAAGACATCAATCAAGACTCATTCCAATTTACCCAACCTTTCCTTTAACCATGATCAACCCTGTATATGGGTATAAAGTTTCAACTTACTAAACAAGGTCCTCGGCCCTCATAAAGTAGTGAAAAGCTAAAAAGGGAACAACAATCAACTGATCTGAATCAACATATACAAAGTAATCTAGTGTTCCCAATCAAACATGTTTGCATCAATCATCCATACTAACATGTTATAATTCTCTTAATGCAATATAGGTTCAATACGTCCATCCAACAGTATTAAACATGCAATTTCAACCTGACTAGGTTCGTCGATAATATCAACATCACCAAGTTCAACAATAATATCAACATAGCCAAGTTCAACAACAAATTCAACATGGTTTCAACAATTAGCACACATTCCAAGCACACAGGTATGTACGTACCTTGTGTAAACAAACTTCAAGACCACTTTAATAATTCAAAAGTCGCCTACAGAGAATTCTCCGCCTAAAAACAACCAACAAGGATTCCAAATCAACTTCTAATCGTTCACAGCTATAATAACACATTCTAACTACATCCTAAACATATTTAGAACTTTTCTCCAATAACAAAACTTGAATATTTGCTTTCCTAGCATAACAATTATTGAATTAGAGATTGAAATTTGTTGAAAACTCTTTGCAAACATCGTACTTTCAATTTCAGCAATGTAAACTTATTTAAAAACTTCACCAAGGCCAATCTACGTTCTTAGAACATCGAAACAATAAATTTAATAATCCACAATCATCCTACCATGATTTAAAACTTAAAATTCATGCTTTAAATAATTAAAAATCATTATTTCAATGCATTTATATAATCTGAAAATTAAATATATTATTTAAACATAATATAAAATTCTGAAATTCTAATTAAATCATAAATTCAATTTAATTAAACTATAACTTAGATTAATAACATTTAAATTAAAAATACTTAATTCAATTGCTTAGAGTTCAAGAAATAACCAAGAAAGAGGGAGAGAGAAGGGTTGGCCGGCGGACAGATCACGGCGGCGGCAAGGCGGCAACTTGCGGAGGTTGGTTGCGGCTCGACGGCTGTGGAGAACGACATGTTTAATAAGGGTCGAAGAATCAAGAACGAAGAGCAAGAAAATTAAAAACGAAAAAGAAGGAAATAAAGAGGACTACCGTGCGGCGGTGGTCGAGGTTCGTGGGTGACTGCGCTAGGTGGTGGACGGCGGCACGAAGCTCGTGGTGCTGCTGTGCAAAGTCGAACACAAGGAGGGGGTTAATGGTGAGAACAAACGAAAGGAAAAGGGAACGCAAGGAAATTAGAAGGACGAAGAACGGAGAAGTAGGAGATCGAAGAAGAAGAAAGGGGTTACCGGCGTTAGGGTCGCCGGTGGCTGTGGCGGCTGGCAGAAGCGGCGGACGTGAAGGGAGGAGAGAAAACTGCAGTGTGATGGATGAGGGTTTGAGTTACATGAAACAGAAAAGGGAGAGGAGGGCTTGAGTTGTTTTACGTGAAACAGTTTGGGTGAGGTTATGAGGTTTGGGTTTTCATGTTGGGCTTTCCCAAGTGGGCTAGAATTAGGATTTAGCTTTTCTGATTCGAATCCAAAACTGAATAGGATCGTTTTCTAAATTCAATCAATTTTCGTAATTCAAATTCTTTTCAACTTAAAATTCTAAAATTATTTTCGATTTCGTAAATCGTTGAAAATATTAAAATGTAATAAATAAATATACGTTAATTATATATTTATTTTCAAAATTCATAAATTCTTATTTAAATATATTAAATATACGTTAAAATATATAAATAAAACATAATAAAATTACGGGGGATTACAATCTACCCCTCTTAAAAGAAGTTTCGTCCCGAAACTTGACACGAAAATTCACATATCTTTCCAAACTTTTCAACTTATTCTTATTGTAGAAGTACTTTGTGCCACTCTTGTGCACTCTTTTGCCGACTAAGAGTTACTTGTTATATTCACGTACACATTTTCTTATGCGGAGAATCTATTTACTTGCATCACATGTATAAGTTGCTAAGAATAAGCATAAAATGCAAAAAAATTGTTATACAAATAGGTAAAAAGCGCGAATTTCTATTGCATTCTACCCCTCTTAAAGAAAACGAGTTACGCCCTCGTAACTCATCTCAGGGAATACTTTGGATATTTCTATTTCAACGAATCATGTCCCCAACGCTACATTTCCACTAAAATCGTAGCAAGTGGGATTTCTACACTTTTTTCCACACAATTCCTCAATAGGTGCCATTTTAAAGCTCACATAGTAACTATTGTTGCAAGAAATTCAATCGAATCTAGATGGTTCTCAACTACCCTTAAAGTCAATATCACAGGCTCTGAATATATATTCCATAGTTTGGTTAGTCCTCTCAGGCTGACCATCAATTGCAGGGTGGAAGGTATTACTCTTTTTTTTCAATGTTGTCCCAAATTCAACTGGACCTTATTGCCAAAATTTCAGACTTTTATGGTAAGGATCTCAAATGTTGCCCCATAAAGATAATGTTTCCAAATCATTCAAAGTGAACATAATAACAACTAACTCTAGATCATGGGTAGGGTAATTGATTTCATAAGGTTTCAATTGTCGCGACGACAGGTGCGGAGGTCAAACATTCCTTTAAAATCTGGAAAGCTTCTTCACATTTCTCACTCCCCTTGAATTTCGATTCCTTTTTCAACAAGTTGGTCATTGGTTTTTCTTTGTTCGAAAGGTCTTCACAAACTCCCTATAATAGTCAGCTAGGCCTAGGAAACTTCAGATATCAGACATGTTCCTTTGGAGTAGGTCAATCACTCACAACTTGATTCTTAGTAGGATCTACAGAAACTCCTTCTACTCAGCTTTCTCTTTCTAGTGATCCTCATTACGTCTTTTATGGATGTATAACTCTTGGGCTTAACTCTTAGCACTTTCACCAATTCATACATTACCATCTTTTCAAGACAACAAATGATTTCTAACGATCCTGGACCACTCAAATCTTCTCTTAAATTTATTCCCTTACGTAACATAGCTCTCAATCAATTTAGTCCTTCACTTTTCTGTCGGTGTCACTTATACACATATGACTTCAAGATTTGTATACTTCATTTAATAAAACTAGATTTTTTTTAAGCGTCTCCAAGTAATTCTCAAGTGTTTGTCATGCTCTTTCTCATTCCTTGAACAAATCGGGATATCATCAATTCGGAATTCGTAGAAAATCTTATACATCAAATCCATAGTTAATGCAGGTGCAATGGGTAACCCAAAAGACGTTACTCTAAACCCTTAATGACAATACGAATCCTAATGAGGTCTTAAGTATATTTTTATCAGCTACTCTCAATCGGTGGTACTTTAAACCCAAATCAGTCTTCGAGAACACACTCGCCCAATTCAATTGGTCTAATATGTCATCTATCCTAGGCAAGGGATACTTGTTCTTGATGGTGTTTAGCTCCCTAAAATCGATGCATAATTCCGTACTCTTATCTTTCTCCTTAACAAACAACACAGGAGCTCCCCACGGTGATGCACTAGGCCTAATATATTCCTTGACCAAACAACTCTTGCAACTTTGTCTTAATTAGCTCATTTCAGGAGGTGTCATTCTATATGGTGCTCTAGATATATGCGTCATTCTAGGAACTAAGTCTATAGGGGATTCAACGGCTCTTAGCAAGTGGCATACCTGCAATCTCACTAGGAAACACATCCATGAATTCATTCACAATTGGAACATCCTCGATCTTCATTCCGACTTCTTTACTCACATCTAGCTCACACAACCGAAAAATAGTTCACAAGGCAAATTCTGAAACAATTTAGTACACCTTATGGTTACAACAGTAGGAATACTAACGGGTAAATCCATCACCTTAAAATCTACTAACTTCGGACTCTTAATAAGAGATGACGAAACAAAAGAATAAGCTTTCCCTGAATCAAATAACTTTCTAACTAGCACGGAGTTAATAGAAAAGTAACAGAAACTAAGTCAACAGGTCGTTCAACTTCATTTCGACTTATCACAGACAGTTTACCCGGGGCCTTGTTATGGTTGTTATTCTAATTAGCAGACTTATGGAGGTTTCCTTGGCTGTTTTGCGACCCTATAGGCTTCGAACTCTAATTTCTTGACTGGTTAAATCCCGACTTCACCTGGTTACCACTCTCATTACCATTTTGTTCCTTTTTCTGCTTATTAAAGCACTCATACTTCCTATGCCCTTTTTTTTTTCTGACAATAGTTACAGTTCATTAATTCTCCCTTACAATTCCTACCAGGATGGTTGTTATTGCACATCTTACAGTGATACACTCTTTCAGATTGGTTCCTATTGTTGTGCCCCTGTTTGTTCCTTCCTTGAAAGTTTCCATATCCATTCCCATTCCCATTTTCATTCATATTCCTCTTGAAATTCCCTTGGTTTTCCTCAGCATTAAACTCTTTTCTTTTCTCCCCAAGAACAATATTTTTTCTTGTCCCTTCTAGACTGCAAACCATAAATATGAGTAGCTTTCCCATACACAATATCCAAAGATGTAAAGGTTTCCCCACCTAATCCTAATTGGATCTCCTCACTCAAACCTTGCTTAAACCTCAGAGCCTTTAGCTCCTCTGTGGCTACAACCTCAGGTGCAAACCACGACAGTGCTATAAATTTGCTATAGTAATCGGCAATGGTCATGCTCCCCATACTAAGGTTTATGAATTCCTAAACTTTTTGCTTTCCCATAAAAGGTAGGGTAAAACTTTCCCTTAAGGCAGTAACAATTGAATCCTAATTGAATCTCTCAGCAGTGCTAAGCCTAACTCTATTCTCTCTCCACTATAAATCAGCTTCATCTTTCAAATACATGACAACTTGACACACTCTCATATTATAAGGACAGTTCAACGCCTCAAACAATTTCTCAAACTCTCTAACCTATTTCTCTAAAAAGTAAAATCAGTTTCCCCCTTGAAGTATGGTGACTTAACTTTGACTAACCTTTCAAACATGTCCCTAGCAGAATCAGGACACTCAGTTCTTTCCTATGTCAGTTTTTGCGAAAAGCAGCAGCTAACTCACTGTGGTTGTTTTCCATTCTAGTACGCGGCCTGAAATTTATGACTCTACCTTAGGTTCGGTACATGACTTATAGTTCATTCCCTACGGAGGAAATATTTGATTTGATCATAGAGATCACCTCAACAAACACTTATTCAAGAAAGTACAACAATATTAGATTAATCCTCGTCACTCATTCATGAAAAAAATTATCTCCATCAAAGACACACAATTTGAAAATCAATGAATGGAAATTCAATCACCACAAATAAGTAATAATATTCCCATTCGCGTGCCCAAAATAAACTCTGGATCATTTGGATTATCAATAATCTAACTTTTACTCTTCGAAAGAAAAAATGTTGATAACACTTCCTAAACCATAACACTATATTTGTCCCAAAATAAAATAAAGGTTCTATGACATAAACATAAACTATTGTTGGGCGAATTATGGAATTCTCATATTGGAAACGAATACTTTAACTTTATTGCTAATTCTATAAAGGTCTAATACATCCTTGAAAAGAATAAAGAATAACTCAAACTCCTATTGCTTTAACTTTAAACTGTTGTAGCTTTGCTACTTATTCTCCAAAACATTTAAGAACAAACTAACTATTACAACTTCAAATGTTTAAAGCATCTTGTCTATCTATTCTTTCCTTGGAAATTTGTGAAGTGAAATCTAGATCCTCAGTATTCGTCGATCTTCTCAAAGGATCCTATGTTGGTGTACTTGGAAAGAAGTGTTTTATTCATGAAATAAACAACTTAAGATCTTACTAACGATTTCCCAACCAAAGCATAATCAGAATTCAATAAAACAATAAGTTTGGTGGAATCAAACAATTTCTATGCACATTTACATGCAACAGTTAAACATTTAACACATGCACATAGCAATTAACTTCTTATGCTAGCAATTAACTACTAATGCACATATAATTCTATCCTATATGCCCTTTCCTATATTACCCATCTCTCATAATAAATCATAATAGGTCAAACATTGAAGAATTTAAAGAATAAAACAAGAACGATTAAAAAAAAAATTTATTAAACGAATAAATAATAAACGAATATTTTTTTATTTATTTTTTTAAACGAATAAATAATAAGAAATTTTTATTAAACGAATAAATAATAAACGAATAAATATTTATTAAACGAATAAATATTAAACGAATAAATATACTTAAGGAATAAGATTTTTATTTTATTTTTTTCGAATATATTTAATTTAATTTCGAAAATAAATAAAAACGTACTTAATTCACATAAACGAAAAATTTCGAATAAATAAGTTAATTCCGAACTTAAATAAGAAATGTTAATATACTTTCAAACAAAATAAAATGAAGTTGGTCCCCCCAAAAAAAAGTACGCATTTTTTAATGATATAATACGTAGAAGCTCCATTCTAGGAAATTCGTTTTAGGAAACTAGCTAGTTTAGGCGCCTAAAAATTTAAAAAGTAGACACGAAAAATCGATAAAACCTATAGCTCTAAAATACCACTTTGTAACACCCCGACAATTCTTTCTTTTCTAAAATAACCTTTTAATATAAAACGTAGAGAATTATCAAGGCATTATCGCCCGTGTGAAAACGTAACGGCTTATTCAGAATTTTGCAGCGGAAAACATAAAACTAACTTTAGGTTTATAAATAATCGATTACAGGTTTAGTCCCAAAAATCAACCAACGAAAATAAGGAAATATAAATAGTACGACAAGTTTAAAGTCCAATTAAACAAACCCAAGTCAACTTAGAAAATCAAAACTAAATACAAGCTCTCTATTCCCGATCCCAATGATGCAACATCTTCAAACCTGCAGATGGACAATGCTTATTGATCCTTAGAGACTGCTCACCAAAGATTGGGTCATCACAGGATCAATAAGGCATAGCCATGATCAACATGCACAAGCAAAAGCACGTAATCAGCAAAGCTGAGTACTACATACTAAATCAATAATAATCCTAACATGATTCTATTAAACGAATAACCCTAACATGATACTAATGAACACAAATAAAGGCAGACAAAACATGATAGTTTGACGACCATACTTGACCAGACTAGACTAGGCTAGACTTTTAGCAATAATATTATTTTAGTTAAATAGACAATGGACCGAGTTGACCGTCCGACAGCCTTCACTAAGGAAGACGAGGTACGGGCGCGACTCCGTAACCTCAGAGACCTGCGATATCGAGGAACATTTGAATAAAAATAGGACACGGTGATCAATCCGGTCCGAGATAAAGGCCATGGGCTACCACCATGAACCCCAACTCCTGTTTGTCCGTCACTTTAGACGTGCACAGTCTAAAGCTATTGCTACTCAGTTTCACTTTACATGATTTACAAATTGAGACTCTGTTATGACTCAACAATCACATAAGGCATATAATCCACATTCGTTCACAACTGTTTTTATCTTAGAATTAAGTACGTGATCATAAAGGCATCAATCAAGACTCATTCCAATTTACCCAACCTTTCCTTTAACCATGATCAACCCTGTATATGGGTATAAAGTTTCAACTTACTAAACAAGGTCCTCGGCCCTCATAAAGTAGTGAAAAGCTAAAAAGGGAACAACAATCAACTGATCTGAATCAACATATACAAAGTAATCTAGTGTTCCCAATCAAACATGTTTGCATCAATCATCCATACTAACATGTTATAATTCTCTTAATGCAATATAGGTTCAATACGTCCATCCAACAGTATTAAACATGCAATTTCAACCTGACTAGGTTCGTCGATAATATCAACATCACCAAGTTCAACAATAATATCAACATAGCCAAGTTCAACAACAAATTCAACATGGTTTCAACAATTAGCACACATTCCAAGCACACAGGTATGTACGTACCTTGTGTAAACAAACTTCAAGACCACTTTAATAATTCAAAAGTCGCCTACAGAGAATTCTCCGCCTAAAAACAACCAACAAGGATTCCAAATCAACTTCTAATCGTTCACAGCTATAATAACACATTCTAACTACATCCTAAACATATTTAGAACTTTTCTCCAATAACAAAACTTGAATATTTGCTTTCCTAGCATAACAATTATTGAATTAGAGATTGAAATTTGTTGAAAACTCTTTGCAAACATCGTACTTTCAATTTCAGCAATGTAAACTTATTTAAAAACTTCACCAAGGCCAATCTACGTTCTTAGAACATCGAAACAATAAATTTAATAATCCACAATCATCCTACCATGATTTAAAACTTAAAATTCATGCTTTAAATAATTAAAAATCATTATTTCAATGCATTTATATAATCTGAAAATTAAATATATTATTTAAACATAATATAAAATTCTGAAATTCTAATTAAATCATAAATTCAATTTAATTAAATTATAACTTAGATTAATAACATTTAAATTAAAAATACTTAATTCAATTGCTTAGAGTTCAAGAAATAACCAAGAAAGAGGGAGAGAGAAGGGTTGGCCGGCGGACAGATCACGGCGGCGGCAAGGCGGCAACTTGCGGAGGTTGGTTGCGCGGCTCGACGGCTGTGGAGAACGACATGTTTAATAAGGGTCGAAGAATCAAGAACGAAGAGCAAGAAAATTAAAAACGAAGAAGAAGGAAATAAAGAGGACTACCGTGCGGCGGTGGTCGAGGTTCGTGGGTGACTGCGCTAGGTGGTGGACGGCGGCACGAAGCTCGTGGTGCTGCTGTGCAAAGTCGAACATAAGGAGGGGGTTAATGGTGAGAACAAACGAAAGGAAAAGGGAACGCAAGCAAATTAGAAGGACGAAGAACGGAGAAGTAGGAGATCGAAGAAGAAGAAAGGGGTTACCGGCGTTAGGGTCGCCGGTGGCTGTGGCGGCTGGCAGAAGCGGCGGACGTGAAGGGAGGAGAGAAAACTGCAGTGTGATGGATGAGGGTTTGAGTTACGTGAAACAGAAAAGGGAGAGGAGGGCTTGAGTTGTTTTACGTGAAACAGTTTGGGTGAGGTTATGAGGTTTGGGTTTTCATGTTGGGCTTTCCCAAGTGGGCTAGAATTAGGATTTAGCTTTTCTGATTCGAATCCAAAACTGAATAGGATCGTTTTCTAAATTCAATCAATTTTCGTAATTCAAATTCTTTTCAACTTAAAATTCTAAAATTATTTTCGATTTCGTAAATCGTTGAAAATATTAAAATGTAATAAATAAATATACGTTAATTATATATTTATTTTCAAAATTCATAAATTCTTATTTAAATATATTAAATATACGTTAAAATATATAAATAAAACATAATAAAATTACGGGGGATTACAATCTACCCCTCTTAAAAGAAGTTTCGTCCCGAAACTTGACACGAAAATTCACATATCTTTCCAAACTTTTCAACTTATTCTTATTGTAGAAGTACTTTGTGCCACTCTTGTGCACTCTTTTGCCGACTAAGAGTTACTTGTTATATTCACGTACACATTTTCTTATGCGGAGAATCTATTTACTTGCATCACATGTATAAGTTGCTAAGAATAAGCATAAAATGAAAAAAAATTGTTATACAAATAGGTAAAAAGCGCGAATTTCTATTGCATTCTACCCCTCTTAAAGAAAACGAGTTACGCCCTCGTAACTCATCTCAGGGAATACTTTGGATATTTCTATTTCAACGAATCATGTCCCCAACGCTACATTTCCACTAAAATCGTAGCAAGTGGGATTTCTACACTTTTTTCCACACAATTCCTCAATAGGTGCCATTTTAAAGCTCACATAGTAACTATTGTTGCAAGAAATTCAATCGAATCTAGATGGTTCTCAACTACCCTTAAAGTCAATATCACAGGCTCTGAATATATATTCCATAGTTTGGTTAGTCCTCTCAGGCTGACCATCAATTGCAGGGTGGAAGGTATTACTCTTTTTTTCAATGTTGTCCCAAATTCAACTGGACCTTATTGCCAAAATTTCAGACTTTTATGGTAAGGATCTCAAATGTTGCCCCATAAAGATAATGTTTCCAAATCATTCAAAGTGAACATAATAACAACTAACTCTAGAGGATTGCAAATCGCCCTGTGAGCTGAGGGCGAAATGCGACCATCGGGCGGAAAGAAGAGGAATTTAAAGTCATCTATGCGCGCCCGATCGGGCGCACTTCGCTCGGTCCGTATCGGGCGGCCAAATGAGAGCAGCTGTCAACCTTTCGCAAACCGCCCGATCGGGCGGAATTTGGCCCGATCGGGCCGACTGTCGAGCAAATCGCCCGATCGGGCGACGCCAACCTACATTAGATATTCGCGAGTTTTATTTCCGTTTTTTAGCATTAATTTAGAGAAACTATATAAGCTTAGCCTTATTATTTTGAAGGACATCTTATTATTCGACTTTTGGTACTTAGTTTATTTTCTAGTTTTCTCTCTAATTGTTCAAAAACTTAGTTTTTTAATTCCAAGTAAAAATTCAAGCTTGACTATTCCTTTGTTCTTCAATTCGGTAACGTAAAAACAAAATAAACAAATCAAAACCTCTGCTCCAAGTTCACGTGAAAGAAATCAAACCAACTCAAACCCTTCTCCCTCCCTATTCACGACGTACTGTTGCTGCCTAGCCGCCGCCACAAGCCACCGGCGACCACCGTCGTCCCTCGTTGGTAACCTCTTCTTCCTCTTTTCTATTTCGTCCTTCCTTCTTCTCTTTGGGGTTTACTTGCTCTCCCCTAACTTGTTTTCTGTTTGCACACAACCACCGCCAGCGCACGCAACCACCACCACCACCAGGGTCGACGCCTCACCTGCGCCGCTCTTTTGTTGCGTCACCAGCCAGGCTCGCTCTTCCTCCCTCTCGTTCTCTCGTTCTCTTTTGCTCCCGTTGGCTTGCTCCTTTCTCACGGTACCACAATGTAACACCCTAAGAATTCCTTGCTTTTATAAAACCATTTTCCAACTTAAAATAAAGGAATTACTAAAGCATTACCGCCACCGTGATAACGGTTAAGGCTGTTACCAGAATTACGCAGCGGAATTAAATGTCAACTAACTTTTAAAAACATAATAAGTGAAATATCGAGGCCTCCTACAATTTGGAACCATAGTGGCCCAAAACCCAAAGTATAAATAATTCAAACATAATTAAAATATTAAATAAAATAGTTTCAAAGAACGAAAACATGCAACTCTCTCAATCATCCCAAGCCACATGATTTCGATCGTACTTGATCTACCAACCTACTATATTAATCTACTCCCCAACAATGCAAGTGCAAATGATGGATCATCATAGGGTCATTAAGGCAAATGCCATGACCAGAAACACACAAAGCACGTAGTCAGCAAAAGCTGAGTACTTACAAGCATAGAGTAAATGAAACCAAAACATGCATCACTCACTAAGTACTAATCAACATGCAAAAGCCATATAATAATTAACAAACAATCATGAGATACAAGACTCGACTCTTGACTCGACTCTTGACTCACAATTTAATTAGAATAAGCTTCGAACGGGCCAAAAGAATAATCCACAAAGGGAAAAGGTGATGGGAGCCAACCATTCACCACATTATTATTAATAATAATAATAATAATAATAATAATAATAATAATAATAATAATAATAATAATAATAATAATAATAATAATAATAATAATAAAATCGGGCCATACCGAGTGTCGGGCCATACCGACGGAATTCCTGTGCATAATATAAATGAAACAACGTCTTGTATCATTAGTAGGAGTACGAGCTTTCCGGCAAGACTCCCCCCATTGTTCATACTCAAGGTATATACGTTCCAAGAGTTTTAAAGCTTGTTCCGGTTGCACTTTACGTTTATTAATATTTTAATAAAGGAGAACTCAAGACTCGACAACATGCATAGATACAATTAATAAACAACAACCAAAACGATCTTATTTTAATGCTTTAAGACTTGTGATCAACCAAGCAAGACACTTGTGATATTACTACCATGTTCCTCCTCACCAAAGTGAGACTCCACATCATGCACATTAACATGAGGGTTGTGCCCTTGCACGACAAATCCTAATTCGTTTCATACATAATATTCCCAACTGAACCCTACATGTGCGGTGGCTTACGTGAGCTAACCCTTCACATGTGGTAAAATAAATAGTACAACGAGGTACAAATAAATGGCTCAAAGTATGCTAGACATCCCGTACAATAGCATACAAATAATTAATCCATCCCTTGCATGTGAATTGAACCATACATGCATAAATAATGAACAACATGATTGACAATGAAATCCATACTCATAATAATTTCAACATGCTTGTTCAACAATTAATCCAACAAATCCAACATCACAAATCACGTGCTCGTTCATCAAAATAAACATGATTCCACATAATGTAATTCACATCATCACCAATCATGAAATGTCATTGACAAAAGGTGTGGTCGCCCTAGACTTGTACGTACCTTGAATACCTAAGCGTAGGGGCCACTTTGCAATAACGAGCACTCAACTAGAAATCACCTCCTATCATCAAAATAATGAAACTTAAATTATTTCCATGTTCATTAAATTTCCAGCAACTTTATAAAAATTAAAACTTCCTTTAGACTTTGGAATTCAATCGTTTTTCAATAATAAAGTCGTCTCAATTTGCAAAATCAATCCCTAGTACAAAAACATACTTTTTCCGCATTTAAAATCAATAAAAATCAACACTTTAAACCTTTATTCAAATCTGAAAATATAATTGATTATCATAATTAAAATCATCACCTAATTATGCTAATCAATTGACTCATTAGGTCTAGGTTAAAACCCTAACTTGAAAATCCCAATAACACTAGTTTAATATCATAAAAATCCATGCTTTATTAAATAAACAAATCTGAAAATTCATCCTTTAATAATTAAAACCAACCTAATGAATCACAACACACAAATCCTCAAACCACGGTATTCATAACCGGTTCCCAGCATTTTAATTACTCAAAACAATATTAATTACGAACACGAACAACACACACACACACACACACACGTTGTGTGTGCGCGCGCGCGGGCGAGAGGGGCGACGAGCAGGGGCTGCGCACAGGGGCTGGGCGCGAGGGTTGCAAGAGCGCGCTGTGCGCGAGGAGAGAGTGAGAGAGGGCGAGAGAGGGCGAGTGTGGGCGCTGGCGCGCGAGGGCGAGAGAGGGAGTGTGGGTGTGGCTGGCGCGAGCAACGCACACAGCAGCAACAACAACAGCACAGCAGCAACGCGAGGGCGCGCTGGCTGGGCTCGAGCAAGAGGGAGGGGCGAGCAACAAGGGGCGAGCAACACACGAGGCACGACCGTGCTCGTGCTGTGCGTGCGGGCGGACCGAACCAAATAGGAGAGAGAGAGAGAGAGAGAGAGGAGTGTTGGGCAAGAAATCAAAAAGGGGCTTTATGAAATTTTAGGGGTTTATTTAATGATGGGGAGTCCTATTTATAGGCTCCCTAATCCCTTGATGGGCTAGGCTTAGGATGTTTGAGTTGGGCTTAGGATGTTTGAGTTGGGCTTAGGAATTAAATGAATTGGGCTAGTTTAGGATTTAAATTGAACTGTTTGGATTGGGCTCGTTTAATAAAACGAACTGGACTTTTTATTTAAAACCCGAAGCTTTAAAAATCATTTGCAACTCATTTAATTTCCCGACTCAAGACTTAAATTCGTTTCGTAATTAATTAAAATAATAAATATTCTAATTAATTAAAATACATTAAATACATTTAAATATTATTTAAATGCTAATAAATCGTAAAATGCTTTATAAATATAATAAAATATATTTATAAATATTATAAAAATACGAGGTATTACACACAACCAGTCGCGGCTACCACTGCTGCATGGTACGTACATACCTGTGTGCTTGGAATGTGTGTTATTTGTTGAAACCATGTTGAAATCGTTGATGAACTGGGTTGTGTTGAAATTGTTGGTGAACTTGGTTATGTTGAGATTGTTGTTGAACTTGGTTACGTTGATATTATTGATGAACTTGGTCATGTTGAATTTGCATGTTTAATATTGTTGGATGGACATATTGGGCATACATTTCGTTGTGAAAATTATAACATGTTAGTGGATGGTTGATTCAAACATGTTTGGTTGGGAACACTAGATTATTTTTTATATATATATATATATATATATATATATATATATATATATATATATATATATATATATATATATATATATATATAATATATATATATATATATATATATATATATATATATATATATATATATATATATATATATATATATATATATATATATATATATATATATATATATATATATATATATATATATATATATATATATATATATAGGGGAGGGATCCGGTGAGAACACCTCCTTATGTAAGAACACTTCTTATGGTGAGAACACTTTTACACTCTCTATGTTCTATATTTGTTCAACAATGTTCTAAATTTTCAAACTCATGTTCTAAATTTATTCAACCATGTTCTAAACTTATTTAACCATATTCTAAATTGGTTCAGCCATGTTCTAAATTTATTCAAGCATGTTTTAATTTTATTCAACAATGTTCTAAATTTTTAACCTCATGTTCTAGATTAATTCAAGCATGTTCTAAAATTATTCAACCATGTTCTAAATTTTTAACCTCATGTTCTAAATTTATTCAAGCATGTTCTAAATTTATTCAGGCATGTTCTAAATTTATTAAACGATGTTCTAAATTTTCAAACTAATGTTCTAAATTTATTCAACCATGTTCTAAACTTATTTAACCATATTCTAAATTGGTTCAGCCATGTTCTAAATTTATTCAAGCATATTTTAATTTTATTCAACCATGTTATAAATTTTTAACCTCGTGTTCTAGATTAATTCAAGCATGTTCTAAAATTATTCAACCATGTTCTAAATTTTTAACCCCGTGTTCTAGATTAATTCAAGCATGTTCTAAAATTATTCAACCATGTTCTAAATTTGTAAGCTCATGTTCTAAATTTATTCAAGCATGTTCTAAATTTATTCAAGCATGTTCTAAATTTATTCAAGCATGTTCTAAATTTATTCAAGCATGTTCTAAATTTATTCAATGATGTTCTAAATTTGTTCAACCATGTTCTAAATTTATTCAAAGATGTTCTAAATTTATTCAAACATGTTCTAACTCCATCCAACAGTTTTCTAAATATATTCAATCATGTTTTAAAATTATTCAACCATGTTCTAAAACTTATTCAAACATGTTCTAAATTTATTGCAAAATATTCAACAAAAAAGGCGAGTGAATAAATTTCGATAATTATGTCTAATTTTTAATCTGGAAATCGTAAAAACAAAAAAAAAAAATTGGTCAAAATTCAGTGAGAGAACAAGCAGCATGTTTCTATCACTTTCTCTTTCTACTCATTTTCAATCCTTTAATCAGAGAAGCCATCCAATTGAAAATCCGATTTCTTATCTCTGATTGAAATTGATTTTGAATTGAAAGTGCTGATTGAGAAATGGAGGAGGAAGTAGGAGGATACGAGGTCGCCAGATTTCTGCGAGTGGTGAACTGAGAGCGGCGACCTATGAGCGGCACCGACAAGCTACGAGCGGCGCCGACTTGCTGCAAGTGGTGACCGGCGAGATTGAAATCGATTTTGGCGAGATTGAATTGAGAAATCAATGAAATTGAATTTCAGCGAGATCGATTTCGATTCGATTTCAAAGAATTTGAGCGAGATTGAATTAAAAAATCGATTGAATTCTTTTTACCTGATTTGCGAACCACAACTCTCTCCACCACCATTTTGGTTCGATTTCGGGTCGGCGACCGGCGATGTAATTGCTGAGGGCGGCGGCGACGAGCGATAACGAGCGACGACGACGAGTGGCGGCCTGAGCAGCGACAGAAGTGATCGAAAAGAGAGAGAGGGGGATTGAAGAGAGAGAAAGTGCACCGGAGAAATGAAAAAAATACCGTGAATGAATAATTAATTTGGGATATTTATTCATAATAATTACGAAAATGCCATTATTAAAAAGTGTTCTCACCGTAAGGAAGTGTTCTCACCGTAAGGAAGTGTTCTCACGAGAGCCTTCCTCTATATATATATATATATATATATATATATTGATTCAGATCGATTGATCGTTGTTCCCTTTTAGTTTTTCAGTACTTTATGAGGGTCCTGGACTTTGTTTAGTAAGTTGAAACCCTATACCCATATAGAGGGGTTGATCAGTATTAAAGGAAAGGTTGGATTTAATTGGAATGAGTCATGCTTGATGCCTTGTGATCACATACTTAATTCCAAGATAAAAACAGTTGTGAGTAATCGTTGATTGTATGACTTATGTGATTGTTGAGTCATAACAGAGTTTAATTTGTAAATCATGTAAAGTGAAACTGAGTAGCAATAGCTTTAGAATGTGCACGTCTAAAGTGACGGACAATCAGGAGTTGGGGTCATGGGTAGCCTATGGCTTTTTCTGGGGCCGGATTGATCACCGGTTTTATTTTATTCAAAAGTCCCTCGATATCGCAGGTCATTGGGGTTTACGGAGTCGCGCCCGTACCTCGTCTTCCTTAGTGAAGAAGAAGAAGTTTCTAGTAGCAACTCGGTCCATTGACTATTTCAATTAAAATAATGTTAAGGATACAAAAGTCTAGTCCAGTCAAGTATAGCTTTCAAGTCAATATGTTTAGGTTTTCCTTGCTTATGTTTCATTAGTATCATGTTAGGGTTGTTTGTTTATTAGTATCATGTTAGGATTGTTTTTGTTTTAGTATGTAGTACTCAGCTTTGCTGATAACGTGCTTTGTTTGTGTGTGTGGATCATGGCTATGCCTTATAGATCCTGTGATGACCCATCTTTGGTGAGCAGTCTCCTAGGATCAATAAGCGTTGCCCATCTACAGGTTTGAAGATGATGCATCATTGGGATCGGGATTAGAGAGCTTGTATTTAGTTTTGTGTTGCTAAGTGACTTGGTTTGTAAATTTGGACTTTAAATTCGTCGTACTATTTATATTTACTTATTTTCGTTGGTTGGTTTTTGGGATTAAACCTGTAATCAATTATTTATAAACCTAAAGTTAGTTTTATGTTTTCCGCTGCAAAATTCTGAATAAGCCGTTACGTTTTCACACGGGCGATAATGCCTTGATAATTCTCTACGTTTTATATAAAAAGGTTATTTTAGAAAAGAGAGAATTGTCGGGGTGTTACAAAGATTGTAATCCCCCGTAAAATTATAAATTTTATTAAATATATTTTAACGTATATTATTTATATTTAAATAGAATTTATGAATTTTAGTAATAAATATATAATTAACGTATATTTATTTTATTTACGTTTTAAATATTTTAACGATTTATGAAATTAAAAGTAATTTTAGAATTTTACGTTGAAAAGAATTCGAATTACGAAAACGCGTTCGATTGAATTTGGATAAACAATCCTAACTATTTTTGGATTCAAACAACATCAATTCCAATCCTAGCCCAAGTTTGCAAGGCCCAATAAAGAAACCCAAACAAAATTACCCAACCCCTTTCCTCTCCTTCAATTTTACGTAAAACCAGAATAAACAAATCAAAACCTCTGCTCCAAGTTCACGTGAAAGAAATCAAACCAACTCAAACCCTTCTCCCTCCCTATTCACGACGTACTGTTGCTGCCCAGCCGCCGCCACAAGCCACCGGCGACCACCGTCGTCCCTCGTTGGTAACTTCTTCTTCCTCTTTTCTATTTCGTCCTTCCTTCTTCTCTTTGGGGTTTACTTGCTCTCCCCTAACTTGTTTTCTGTTTGCACACAACCACCGCCAGCGCACGCAACCACCACCACCACCAGGGTCGACGCCTCACCTGCGCCGCTCTTTTGTTGCGTCACCAGCCAGGCTCGCTCTTCCTCCCTCTCGTTCTCTCGTTCTCTTTTGCTCCCGTTGGCTTGCTCCTTGCTCACGGTACCACAACCAGTCGTGGCTACCACCGCTGCATTACCAGCCAGCTGTAGACACCTACTTTTGTCCCCATTCCCGAAAGGGAAGGTTCGATGATGAGAACATAAATCTCCACTTGGCAACGCATCTCCTATAAAATAACGAATCTCGATCACCCTTTTCATTTCACCCGAACCTTCTATTTATAGAAACCTGCTAAATATAGTAACTGCCATAATAGGTAGTTGTTAAAAGTGTCAAGTCATAAAAAGATAGTTGTTAGCCGGCGGGGTCTGCGCCACTAACCGCGCAGGTCCTTAGTCGCTGCAGCGATAACTTTTTCTGGTTTTCCCTTTTCCAAAAATTAAAGGATTGGTTTTCCGTTTTTTTTCGAAAAAAGAGCGATGTGCTGGATTTTCCTTCGTTTTACGTCCTATAAAAACAAGGGGGTTTTCTCGTTTAGTTAACCCTGAAAATGAGAATCTTTAAAACATTTTTACCTCGTGATTGGGCTTGGCCAGGCCCAATTACACTTTATAACTTGATTTCGAAAACATCCGTAGCTACTTCCAATGACAAAGTGAGGAAGTTTCTACACATCTTTAGATACTTCCAATGACAAAGTGAGGGAGTTTCTATACTATCCGTTGACAAATCCCAATGACACGTGAGGGATATGTCGACACTTCAAGTGATGACCCTTAAGTCAAATGTTATCACTGGGGGCTCGTGAGACCCTCGCAAAACAAGTCACATACACTATGGCTTGTGTAACGCACTCCGTCCAGTACTTTGACCATCGTCTCATCCCGAGACTCAGTCAAAGTGGGGGCTAACTGTAGACACCTACTTTTGTCCCCATTCCCGAAAGGGAAGGTTCGATGATGAGAACATAAATCTCCACTTGGCAACGCATCTCCTATAAAATAACGAATCTCGATCACCCTTTTCATTTCACCCAAACCTGCTATTTATCGAAACCTGCTAAAAATAGTAACCGCCATAATAGGTAGTTGTTAAAAGTGGCAAGTCATAAAAAGATAGAAACCTGTCAGAATTAGGTGTTGCACTCCAACATAAATCCTAAAAGAGATAGAATTTGCAAGAGGAATCCTATTCCTAGTATAATTCGAAAATAAGAGTTACGTATTGATTAAAATCCTAACGAACCTAGAGTTTGTAACGGGCCCAGACGCATTCCGTCATAAAGTTAATACGCACTAAAAGACTCGGATAAGTCTCAAACACTCCGGAATCTAAGAGTCCAAATCTGACAAAGAACTCGGCCCAAACATCATTTTCAATGCCCAGCCCTTGGCGCTGAAATTGCCTGGATCCCATTTTCAACGCCCAGAGCTGGGCGCCGAAATCTTTAACGCCTAGCCCTGGGCGCTGAAATTACCTGGGTACGTGTTCTCTCTTAATTATTCTAGGATTAGTGCTCTAAAATTCTATCTTTCCACGAACTCTTTTCTATAAATACAGCCTAAAATTTGACGTGACAACAACACACAATTCATATTCTGAGTATTGACTCCAACCCCTAAACCTAAGCCTCACGCTGCGAAATTGATCCCGCGTTCTGTCGCAATCGATCCAAAAATGAACAGAACGTATCCTGTCCCTTGTAACAGAAGGATTAAGCCCGGAAACTTGAGATTCGTTAAATAAAAGGAGAAATAGCAAAGCCAAAGTGGTTAGTTTTCTGAGAACCATGACGCACCTCTCAAGGGTGCGTCGTAATGTGTCCGTTCGCATGATTTAATCGCTTTCCTCGCCCTTTTATAAAACTGTTAAACTATTAAATCTGATTGTTCTATCACGCCTAATAAAGATAATATCTTGGGAAATTGAACTATCATGCTAGGTCCCTTAAATCAATCTAAACAAGATAATCACGATCGATCTAGTACTATGTGTTGCATATTGTTAAAATCAATTCAGATTAGTTTAATAGTTAACGCATGTCCCTTCAATTATTTATGCTGAGCTAGTAAGGATATCCTGCCTCTAGAGTTATCGAAGAGCGAGTACTCCTCTCGGTAGTTACAGTCCCCCGAACCCTCAATCTCTACCTTGCGGGTGTACGTTGAGAGATCCCCACACCAGGGATCACAAGGGAATCTATGGCCGTCGTGGTCAAACATAATTGCACTCCCTTTATGTCACGATAACCGGGTTTTGTCAGTTTTTCTCATTGTCGTTAAAAACTGAATGGCGACTCCTATATTACTAGTCAATTGGTTGTAAACTCACAGGAAATCCAATTACACTTGATTTGACAAAAAGAAACGTCACGCCCACGAGGGACGAGGTCACGCATTAGCCTCGTGCTTTTTCGACCCCCTCACACCAGCGTGCGCCGTCCACCACCGACTGCGCCCTACAGCCGCGTATTCCCTCGCCGGCCAGCCTTCCTTGTCTCCACTTTTGGTTATTTCTTCCCCTTTAATTTATTTAAATTATTACTATTTATGTTTTAATAAATTAATTAAAGTTTTCATGATTTAAATTAGTAGTTTTGATGATGTATATTTAGAATGCAGATTTTATGTTGATATTAAGTTAGTCTATTTTCAAATTTGTTAATTATGTATGAGTTAGGGTTTTAATTATGTTTTATTAATTTAATTTATGTTTTCTTGAATTAAATTTATAGTTTTATGATTTAATTATGAATTTCATATTTATATGTTTTGCATAATTAAATTATTAATTTTCAAATTATATAATTTGATTGAAATAAGAGTTTGAATAATTTAAAGTATGGATTTTAATGGTTTAATGGTTTTAAATCATGGTAGAATGAGTATGAATTATTGAAACTATTATTTTTATGTTTTAAGCATGATAAGTTGGTTTTGGGAAGTTTGTAAACGAATTTATATTGCTGAAAATTTAAGTATGATATTTGCAAAGAGTTTTCAACGAATTTCAATCTTTAATTCAATAATTGTTATGCTAGGAAATCAAATATTCAAGTTTTGTTATTGGAGAAAAGTTCTAAATATGTTTAGGATGTAGTTAGAATGTGTTAGTATAGTTGTGAATGATTAGAAGTTGATTGGGAATATTTGTTGGTTGTTTTAGGCGGAGAATTCTCTTTAGGCGACTTTTGAATTCGTTAAAGTGGCCTATCAGTTTGTTTACACAAGGTACGTACACAAGGTACGTACAACCGTAGAATTTGAGTGATATTTTACATTTCAGATCTTATTTTTTGTAATTTGTGTAGTTTAAATTATATTTTGTTCAGTTAGTTGAAATATATAACTTTAATATCTATCATTTGCGTTCTTAATTAGGATATATAACATTATATTCTCAATTTTTTCGCTTAACAAATTCATTGATGCCATGCTACTCCAGATATAAAACAATATGTTAAATGGGTTCGGGTTGACCCGAAATTGTAGGTTAATTGGGTTAACA
Organism: Spinacia oleracea; assembly: GCF_020520425.1. Taxonomy (NCBI): domain Eukaryota; kingdom Viridiplantae; phylum Streptophyta; class Magnoliopsida; order Caryophyllales; family Amaranthaceae; genus Spinacia; species Spinacia oleracea. Next base: position 50,387,399 of record NC_079488.1, read on the forward strand.
TATTTGTATAAATTCAAGGTAAAACAATCAGGTTTAACAGATCAATTCGGGTTGGCCCGATTAGAAACAGATCAGGTTAGGGTTTAGATTCTCAACCTGTTTACTTAAACAGATTAGGTTTGGGTTAGAGGTTTCTGACCCGTTTAACACTGACCCGAACACGAACCCAACCCAGCCCGACCTGATTGCCACCCCTAACAGCAGGCACCTCCTCTGTCATCCTGGAACCACCCTATGTGGTATAATGAATCACATAGTCAGGCGGCACCCAACCGTTAGGATCAGTAGGCTCGGGCTGCAACATAGACAAACTATTAGTCAAACACAGCAAGAAAGAGAAAACACGTGCATATCAACGCAATCTAAGATTTCACGCACCTTAATGATCGGGAGAAGCAAGATCCTATCACGAACAAAGTCTGAATAGCTGGCATCAGCCACCACAAGCTGTCCTGCAGGCATGCCCTGTCACAACACTGCCCGACGACTAGGAAGAATACCCGTGGGGCGCAACATGCTAGTAGGCGGCGACTGAGGCACCCACACGAAACTCGCCGTCTACTGAAGGACCCGCTCTCCTAAAAACTAGGCTAGACCTCTAAGGCCTTGGTGCAGACTCCGGCATCAGGACTGGTATCGAGCCTCCGCCAACTCCTCTGTCTCGCCCATCCGTTCCCAACAAGACCAACCTACATGTTTGCGGAATCAACAAAAAAATACAGACAAGTCAAGTAACTCGCATAAAACTTACCACGTCAGGGTGCGCATTCATGATCATATCCCTGAACCTCGCCATCGTGGGTCGTTTCTTCAATTTCCCGACACCACCCCAGCAGTTAGCCACAGGGTAACCCCCATCCACTCTACCCGATCAAGGAGCAAGAAACCACAGACGCTCAAAGGCCCAAAGCTGCAAAAAAGAAGCAATAACAGTAAAAGTCGGGTGAAATAAATAACCCATTTATTTAGCATTCCTAAAAGTAGACAAGGCATGTAACCTCAATAATCCGCGGAACCGCGCACAGAGAAGTGGGCCTCATAGGCCTATCCGGACCATCGAGAACCCTTACGGCCATGCTCATGTGGCCGATGAAGTTCGTGTAAGCTGGCTCACCCCAGCTGAAGGAATCCTTCTCATATCGATTCCGCACCAACGAAATCAACTAAGGGTCAACCCTCTCATAACGGTTTGACCAAATCGACGAACATAGGAACAACAGATAGAAAATGCGAGCATATAACCTCGCAGAAGCACCAGAAGGACAACCCTCCTCCAAAACTGACACCAACAAGGAGTAAGCTAGGCATCCCGTTCCCTCCATACTTCGTCATCTCGACAGCCAACTCCTGGCCCACACTCTCTAACTATCTTCTCCGACGGCATCTCCCCATCCCTAGGGAGGAAGATCGATGTACCCATAAAAGACAAACTCGTAAGGGTAGTATAGTCTCAGGAGTAATAGTCATCTCCCCCTAGGGAAAGTGAAAAGTGTTGGTGGTATCCCACCACCACTCCAAGATTAACTTCAAGAACCGCCTAGACGCGTTAGGTCGCACCACCTCCTTAAAAACGCACACGGTCTGAAACAATGGGAAATCCTCCATTACCCCCCGCGTCCGCTCGTCCAGCTCATCCAAGCACTGCGAGAACACAGACCTGCCGTAAGGCCGACATGAAGCATATGACCCCGCTCTACAGGCCCGGACCCGAGATACCACGTGATGTCCAAGATCGTAGTGCAAATCGACCCAGTCAAACTCAAGTGGGCCCAACCAAGTCGGCTCCTCCTCTGGGTCAGGCTCACCCTCCCCTGTAGCCTCCCTCACAGGGGTCGAGGGACTACCTATAGCCCTCTGTGAAACCCGGGTATCTCGACGAGTGGGATCACGCCTCATCGGACGAGAAGGAATATGCGTGGTTGTACTACGTAGTCCGAAATATCCTCTTCCTCGGAAGAAGATGTAGGTTCACCTAACATGCTAAATTTCGCAAGAGAAACACGAGAACAGTAAGGTATCATAACTTAAACCCAGCAATGTAAGCAAGTAACATTCCAAAATTCTGAGCACATCAAACTAATGGTATCAAACAATTGTGTTCCCTAAATATGAACATGTTACTAAGTTCAAGATTAGTAATGAATTCATACATGCGAAATTAACTCCAAACAACTCTGAATATCAAATTCATGCATTTTCTATCATTCATAGACCATGTAAATTGCAAGCAACGCACCAAGAACACCTACATTGTGCCCCAATATCAATTCGTAGGCACACTTGGGGGCTAATTTTGAGTAAGATCAAAATCACCCAAAATCAATATACTTGCAAATATTAACGTTCATAGACACTTATACATGTTATAAACATCAAATACAAGCAAACAATTGCAAGAAATTGGGGTAAAATCAAGAAACCCCAATTCGATTTGAGCATGAAGTTCCAAACGAATTTTACTCAAAATGAAATCAAAACTCAAGTTAAATCCGAGATTACTTATGTATATGTGATCTAAGATGACTTGGCAACCATTTTGGTGAAGTAAGCAAGCAAATCCAAGTTGAGAGAAAACCTGAGAAAAACACAAAATAGCAGCAACATAAATGGCGAACTACCGCACTGCTGCCCGTATATAAAGAGAGTATGCGTTGGAATTTTCCAGCGCGTGTGCGCTGGGAAATTCCATTGTAACACCAGCACACGCTAGATTATTCTGGCGCATCATGTTGTTCCTAAGTTTTGGTTGATGACACACACATATTGCAAACTTCCTGATTATGGTTGCCAAATGACTTTGAACAGGTAAATGTCCAAGTTTCTATTAGGATAGGAACTTGAATAAGCTGGTGAAGTTCCTGATGTACACTTGGAACAGTCACTGGAGTTCCAGAGCTGGAAGTTGTATCTGTTCCAGTTTGAGGTCACAAGAGGAGCAACACAGTTACATATCAAGAGTTCCAAATATCCACAAGAACTATTACAGACTCATAGCCAAGAGTTCCTGTATTAGCAAGAGAGGAACTCATCAATGTTCCTTAGCTGGAACGTCTGAAGCTTCTGAGTTGCAAGTTCCAGACAAAGGGAAGACATAAAGTCTAGGTAGTCTACTGTACTTAGAATTTTATGTAAATATTAATTATGCTAATGGTATATAGAGTACTCAAGGAACTTATGATTTAATTAGGCCATTTATTTTATTGGAAGCAATTTTTATGGAAAACATTTACATAAATAAAAACAAGTTTTACATATTTAATATAAAATAGATTTACGTTTTATTTTATTTAAACAAAACTTATTTTCCTAAAAATTCTCCTAAGTTTCTGTAGATAAATAAAATCTGTTTTAAAGAAATATTTTAGGGTTTGATTGAGTCAAACCACTAACTGCTTTATGGCTGAACGTGGGAAGTGGTCTTCCCCTTGTTCCTCAAGTCAAGGGACGTGGAGACCAAAGTGCTGGCAGTTAGCAGTTGAGGTTTTGAAGGGAACTAACCCTAAGGATAAACACTATAAAAGGGAAATCATTTTTGGTTTAAAATACACAAACATTCTGAGAGTTCTTGCTTTCCTAAAAACGTTTTGTCTAAAATTTTCTAAAACAGTTTGTGTCCTAGCTAATTCAAAGTTCCTAAGTTCCTTATATCCACACAAAAGCATTATTAATATCTAGAGTTATCCAAACACGAATTATATTTTGTATTAGTAAGGATAGAGTTATCCTGTTTAGACTTAGAGTTTAAGTCTGAGGGAGAGAAGTTAAGGAGTTGTAATCGAAGTAGATTACTGTGAGGAACACGAGTTTGAGAGGAACTTGTGTTGGAGAGATTATTGTAATCGAGGCATTACCATAATAAAAGAATTCTCTTCTTGATTAGTATCAAGAAGTTTTCACAATTGTTGTTATTATCTTCTCTATTCTCAGTTCCTTGATTGTTTCTTAAGTTCCGCAAGAAACTTTATCAAAGTTCTAATTACAATTCACCCCCCCCTCTTGTGCGTGTTCCTACTGGAATAACAGTTGGTATCAGAGCCAGTACTCACTAAAACACAGGAAACCCTGTTTGAGTCAAGTTCCTGAAAGTATGAACTCACAAGAGAAACTGGAAGAAGGTTACTCGACACAAAGGCCACCTATGTTCAATGGCAAGTTCTACTCATACTGGAAGAATAGAATGGAGATATTCATCAAAGCTGAAAATTACCAAGTTTGGCGTGTAATTGAAGTTGGAGACTTCGAGGTAACAAAGACCAATGCTGAAAACGAGGTAGTTCCTAAACCAATGTCTGAATTTTCTAAAGAAGACTTTGATAAATATGAGATGAATGCCATGGCTGTCAAAATCTTGCATTGCGGGCTTGGACCTCATGAACACAACAGAGTCATGGGGTGCAAGAACGCAAAACAGATTTGGGAACTACTTCAAGTAACCCACGAAGGAACTAATGAAGTTAAGCGTTCCAAAATTGACCTTTTGATGTCTAAATATGAAAGATTTGAAATGCTTCCAAAAGAAACTATTCAAGAAATGTTCACTAGATTTACTAACATAACCAATGAATTAGTTTCTCTTGGTAGAATCATTCCCACAGATGAACAGGTAAGAAAAATACTAAGAAGCATGCCACAAGATGATCGTTGGAGAACAAAGGTCACTGCACTGTTTGAGACCAAGGACTTCACCAAGTTCAACATTGAACAACTTGCTGGTTCCTTGATGACACACGAATTGCATCTTGGAGCTGCTGTTCCCGAGAGCTCAAGAAGTCGAGGACTTGCTCTAAGGGCTGAGGAACTCGATGAATCTGAACCAGATGAAGAAGAGGCTGCCATGCTGGTCAGAAGAATGAGAAAGCTCTATAGGAACTTCAAACCAGGAAACCAGAAAGGAAGGAACTTTGCCAAGAAAATCACTAGTTCCAAAACTGAGCAAGGTTGCTTCAAATGTGGAGAAACTGATCATCAAATTCGTGAATGCCCTCTGTGGGAGAACGACAAGACCAGAGGAAAAGGGAAGGAACAGGTCAAAGATCTCTTTAACAAGTCTACCTTCAACAGACCAAACTTCAAGAAGGCCATGATAGCTGCATGGGGCGAAGCAACAGACTCAGAAGACGATGAGGAACAACCAAATGAAGAAACTGCAAATCTCTGCCTTATGGCTAGAACAGAAGGAACTGATCAAGTTCCATCAGAAGAAGTAAGTTCCTCCACTCTTCAGTGTCTCTCAAAGTCAAAACTAATTGAACTGTTGCTAGAAACTCTAGATGATTACAAAAGGCTAAGTATATTAAAAGCACAAAGTGATAGAGCCTTGGAACTCAGTAAAGACCACATAAATTATCTGAACAATATTAGATCTGATGTCCAAGGCAGGTTCTTTGAATTACTAGATAGAAATACCTCTATTAATGAGTCATTCGAAAAAATTAGAAATGAAAACATCCTTCTACAAGTTCAACTCAGTCAATATAAGATGTTTAATTTAAGTTTAGATCCTACAAAATCCTTGGAAATCAACATGGGAATTTTTAACATCGACTTAGAAAATTTAAACAAAGATCTGATCACCACAAAGGAACAAAAAGAGAAACTGGAAAGGGAACTATCCATGGCCAGGGCACAGAGACAACCACCTAAAGTTCCTCCCAAATGGATTGAGAATGCTCAATCTAAGAGAACAGAAGGATTGGGCTTTAACCATAAAACTAGTCATAAGAAGAAGTATGTGGATCTTCCTAGTGTAAAAGTCTGCTTCTCATGTGGAAGTGGAAGTCACATAAGTTCTGAGTGTTCCAAGATGAAGGAACAGGATCAAAGAAACATAAATTATGTAAAGCAAAAATGGGTTAAGAAGTCTGAAGTTATAGTTGAAAAGGAACTCGAGGAAACCCGAGTTCCTGTAACTAACCTTTGATCTCTTTACAGATTCTAGTGAAGGGGAACAGCTCGTGGTATCTCGACAGCGGGTGTTCCAAACACATGACAGGAGACAAATCTAAATTCCTCTCACTAGAAGCCTACAATGGAGGAACTGTGACCTTTGGAGACAACATGAAAGGAGAAATTATTGGAATTGGAAAAGTCGGAAGGTCAAGTTCCTACGCCATTGAAAATGTATTTTTAGTCGAGGGTTTGATGCATAGTCTACTAAGCATCTCTCAATTCTGTGACAAAGGAAACTCTGTAAGTTTTACTTCTGAAAACTGTCAAATCATAAACAATAACACTGGGAAGGTTATTTTGGAAGGAACTCGTAAAGGGAACACATATTCTGTGGATCTCAATACAGTTCCCAGGAACAATCTAACCTGCCTCAGTGCCCTTGAAGAAAATTCCCTACTATGGCACAGGAGGTTTGGACATGCTAGCTTCTCTCTGCTTGACAAACTAAGATCAAAGGAACTGGTTCGAGGACTCCCCTCAATCAAGTTCCTAACTGATAAAGTGTGTGATGCATGTGCAAAAGGCAAGCATGTCCGAAGTTCCTTTAAACCTAAGAAATTGGTAAGCACCACAAAACCATTGGAACTCATCCATATGGACTTATGTGGACCAATGAGAATTCAAAGCAGAAGTGGGAAAAAATATGTATTAGTTATTGTTGATGATTACTCTCGCTTTACTTGGGTCATATTTCTAACAAGCAAGGATGAAACGTTTGATGAGTTTGTTACATTTTCAAAGAAAATCCAGAAAACCACAGGTCACCAACTGATCCATATAAGATCAGATCATGGAACAGAATTTGAAAATTACAAATTCGATGAATACTGCAAGGAACAAGGTATGGACCACAATTTCTCAGCTCCCAGAACTCCACAACAAAATGGAGTTGTTGAGAGGAAAAATAGAACCCTAGAGGACATGGCAAGAACCATGCTAATAGCCAGTTCCCTGCCTAGGAACTTCTGGGCTGAAGCAGTCAATACTGCTTGTTACATTATAAATAGAGTTATGATTCGAGCAATCCTAAACAAAACCCCCTATGAGCTACTAAAAGGTATAAAACCCAACATCTCTTACTTTAGAGCCTTTGGCAGCAAATGTTTTGTCCACAACAATGGAAAAAGGAACTTGGGGAAGTTTGATGAAAGAAGCGATGAGGCAGTGTTCCTAGGATATGCCTTAAATAGCAAGGCTTATAGAGTTTATAACAAAAGATCTATGTGTGTTGAGGAAAGTGTACATATAATATTTGATGAATCTAACAAAACTGACATAGTACAGGAACAAGAATTTTTCGAGATTGGTTTATCTCGTGCTGCAGAAAATGATGAGGAGTTCCAACTAAGCAAACACACAGCAAGAGGAACTGCTCAACAAAATCAAGAAGTTCCCGTACTAGAGGAACAAGCAGAAAACCAAGAAGATCCAGAAACAACACCAGAGGAACCCCACAATGACCAACAGGGAACTCAGGTCATAGAAGGAACTGACGAAAATGCCACAACACCAGTAACTCAATTTCAACCTAAACCTTGGAAGCATCTAAAGTCCCACCCAATGGAACTCATTGTGAGTGACATCAGAAAAGGAACTCAGACAAGGTCACAACTAAGGAACTTTTGCGCATTCCACGCGTTCCTCTCCATATTTGAACCAAGAAATCACACTGAGGCTCTGGAAGATGCTGACTGGATCATTGCCATGCAAGAAGAATTAAATGAATTCAAAAGAAACAAGGTATGGCACTTGGAACCCAAACCAAAGCACCAGAAGGTGATAGGGCTGAAATGGGTGTTCCGGAACAAGAAAGATGAACATGCAACAATCATAAGGAACAAAGCAAGGTTAGTGGTCAAAGGTTATAATCAACAGGAAGGCATTGACTTTGAAGAAACATTTGCACCTGTTGCTAGATTAGAAGCCATTAGAATCTTAATTGCTTTTGCTGCTTTCATGGGTTTTAAACTTTATCAAATGGATGTTAAATGTGCTTTCTTAAACGGTTTCTTAGAGGAAGATGTTTATGTGGAACAGCCCCCTGGATTTGAAAATCCCGAATTTCCAAATCATATTTACAAATTAGATAAGGCTCTCTATGGACTAAAACAAGCCCCTAGATCTTGGTACGAGAGATTATCAAAGTTCCTCCTTCAAAATGATTTTAAAAGAGGTAGAATAGACAAGACCTTATTCTTAAAATCTAGAGGAACTGACCTGTTAGTAGTTCAAATTTATGTTGATGATATATTATTTGGAGCAACTAATGAAAATTTGTGCAAGGATTTTGCAAGCTTGATGAGCAGTGAATTTGAAATGAGTATGATGGGGGAACTCAACTTCTTCCTTGGTTTACAAATCAAGCAAACCGAGGAGGGAATCATGATACACCAACAAAAGTATGTGAAGGAACTCCTAAAGAAATATGAGCTAGAATCAGCCAAAGTAAATCACACTCCCATGGGAACTGCTACCAGATTAGACACTGATCCAAATGGGAAAAGTGTGAATCAAACGAAATACAGAGGTATGATTGGATCTCTATTATATTTAACAGCCAGTAGACCTGACATTTCTTTTAGTGTAGGACTATGTGCAAGATTTCAATCAAATCCAAAGGAGTCCCATCTAACTGCGGTGAAAAGAATACTAAGATATCTCAAAGGAACTGATGACCTATGCCTATACTATCCAAGAAGTGGATCCTTCGAGCTAAGAGGATATGCAGATGCTGATTATGCAGGTGACTTAGTGAATAGAAAAAGCACATCAGGTATGGTACAGTTCCTAGGTCCATGCATGGTTTCTTGGGGTTCCAAGAAACAGAAAACCGTTGCTCTATCCACAGCTGAAGCTGAGTATGTAGCTGCTGCAGCTTGTTGCTCACAAATTCTATGGATAAAACAACAGCTAAGAGATTTTGGTATTATCTATGATTGTGTTCCTATCTATTGTGATAACACTAGTGCTATTTGTATTTCAAAAGATCCGGTTCATCATTCCCGAGTCAAACACATCCACATCAGACACCATTTCCTTAAAGATAATGTTGAGAAAGGTTTGATCAAATTAGATTTTTGCCAAACTGATCACCAAATTGATGATATTTTAACTAAGCCTTTGAACAGAGAGAAACATGAGAAAATGAGAATGGAACTCGGAATGATCAAGCTAAGGTAATTGCCAAATTGGAGTTCCTCTAAGGCAAAAGCAAAAATCATGGTACATATAGACTATTACAAACACAAAATCTTGTGTGCAAACATAGTTGAAGCTTACCATCGTGGCAAATTCACTCACACTTCAAATGAGCAAGGTAAGCAGTTCCTTTCAAACTAGTTAAGTCAGAGATACGAAATTAAGCAAGTCAAAGTCAAACACAATTTTTTTTTCTACATTTTCCTTTTATTTTTATCTATTTATTTTTTAAATTAAAACCGAATACCCATATTCAAAGAATGTTTGGAACGGTTCCATTGGCAATAAATAGGAGAAACTCTTCCCTTTCCACAATCAATCTATGCAACCCCCTTTCTCTCTCTCCCACACGCCTTCTCCACTGACATCACCTCTCCTTTCACCTATAAAAATCCCCACCATGGTTCTCACAAGCAACAACACTGATCTCACATCCCTCAAACGAAAGAGAAACCCTTCATCTCCAGTTCCCATGGATACCTCACCCATTCAATCGCCAATTCCTCTTCGATCCCACAATCCAATGCTCGCAATCACTCAGGGGGAACAAACCAACACTGACATCGAAATGAAATCCCCAATCTCAAACCCTAGATCCTCCACAAGAAAATCCAAAAAACGACGAGTGGAAGCTTCTGGTGAAAACATCGAGGAAACAGAGGAGAATGCTCAAACTCAGGGGGAAGCAAAAGGGTCCAAGAAACTCACTGCAAAGGAAAACAACCTGGTCGAGGGGTTCGCAATCAACTCAACATGGTGTGAAGCCACGAAATTTAAAGAATTGATGGAAATCCTTGAACAACAAAAGTGGGTAAGTCTGTTGAGTACCTATGCCAAATCCCCCTTAATTCCTGAAGCTATGAAAGAATTCTGCAAGAACTTTGCATGTGTTGATAATGTATGTTCAAGTAAAGTGAATGGAACTCGCATCGAATTTGATGCCTCTTATCTGGAACAGCTGTTTGGTACACCCAATAGGGGTTTTGATATGTGGCTCAAAGGTCAAATCACAGTGACAATAGATAATGTAGATGAGAAAGATATAGTTGGTTCCATTGGAGGAGACTCTAAAGTATCCACCTCCACCTCACACAACTGCTTTTCACCTCTTCAAAAATTACTGTTTAATATTGTGTGGAGAGGTGTAGTTCCTCGAACTCAGAAAAGGAACATAGCAAGTCTGTTTGATGCATGTCTCATGTATTGTCTTGAAAGGAAAATTCCCATAAACTTTCCTGCAATCATGATCAAACACTTATCCACCTGTATCCCCAAATTCAAAATTCCATACTCCTCTCTTCTTACAGAAATCTTCAAAAGCTTCTCAGTTGACCTTAGCCCATACTTTGTGATTCCCTTAAAATCCACCCAAATCCTTCAACTTGAAATGCTCCATCTATTAAATCTTAAAGTGGTTCAGGGTAAAGTCATTAGGGCTGGAAAGGAAGAGAAACAAGATGAGGAAGATCAGGAAGGAACTGGAGTCAAAGAAGAAGTGGAGGAGGAGGAGGAACTCGAACAAATAGAGGTCCCTTTACCTCGAGGGAACAGGAAGAGTGTAGGAAAAAGAAAGAGCATGAGGGTGGCAATGAAGGAGAACAAGAAAAGAGGGCCTGTCTTCATGGAAATAAATGAGGAAGGGGATGTCAAGGAGATGCCCATAGAGGAGGATGCTGTTCCCCTGAATCAAGAGGAACTGCCTGAAACTGTTGGGCCAAGAAAAAGGACACCCAGATCCTCCAAAAAGTCCAAAGCTCGTCGTGTTTCATCTGAACAGGAACATGTTCAAGATCATGGAGGTGCATGGAACACAAAGGATGATCAGATATTGGAGCTAAAGGCAACAGTTGCTCGTCTGGTGGAACTACAGGAGGGAACAGATCACAGGATTAGCTCAATGCAAGCCCACATAGGTGCATTGGTTACAAGTGTCAAGACTCTCCAAAACGATCTTCACCACTACTCAGAACAAGCCAATGCAACTCGTGCCACAATCCTCACCAAGATCAACAATCTGGAATCTTTTGAGGAGACTGTGATAGAAGAAACTGCTGGTTCTGGTTCCCCATCCCAAGCCTAAATCACCCTATCCCATGTTTCTTTTATCTTTTGCCATGGAACAATCTTTTTAATTTGCTTTCGGTTTGTATAATTTTCAAACTTGGGTATTTGTTCCATCTTATTTTGACTTGCTTGGTTACACATATCTGTGCTTTCTAGTCTTGATCATTACTGCTTGCTTTCAATTTATTGTATGAGTTGGTTTAATACTTTGAGGCTAGCTTAACTTGCCAAACGTTGATCGTGGGGCACTGTATTTGGAATGGCTATATTTCGTGCTATGCTTTTTGTTGATGTCAACAGGGGGAAGTCAAGGGTGCAAACTTCCAAGGCACACTCAATCCCAGTTCCTGCATCAATCTCTCTGAATCTCTCTGTAAGGTTATTTTTCTTTCTTTCTTCTCTTTAATCTTTCTCTTTTGTTTTTCAATTTTTATGTTCTGTTTCACAATAGTCTGTATAAGTTCCTGTTTGTACTTACTCTCTTTGTAAAAAGTTTGCAAGTGTTGTCATCACCAAAAAGGGGGAATATTGTTGTTCCTAAGTTTTGGTTGATGACACACACATATTGCAAACTTCCTGATTATGGTTGCCAAATGACTTTGAACAGGTAAATGTCCAAGTTTCTATTAGGATAGGAACTTGAATAAGCTGGTGAAGTTCCTGATGTACACTTGGAACAGTCACTGGAGTTCCAGAGCTGGAAGTTGTATCTGTTCCAGTTTGAGGTCACAAGAGGAGCAACACAGTTACATATCAAGAGTTCCAAATATCCACAAGAACTATTACAGACTCATAGCCAAGAGTTCCTGTATTAGCAAGAGAGGAACTCATCAATCTTCCTTAGCTGGAACGTCTGAAGCTTCTGAGTTGCAAGTTCCAGACAAAGGGAAGACATAAAGTCTAGGTAGTCTACTGTACTTAGAATTTTATGTAAATATTAATTATGCTAATGGTATATAGAGTACTCAAGGAACTTATGATTTAATTAGGCCATTTATTTTATTGGAAGCAATTTTTATGGAAAACATTTACATAAATAAAAACAAGTTTTACATATTTAATATAAAATAGATTTACGTTTTATTTTATTTAAACAAAACTTATTTTCCTAAAAATTCTCCTAAGTTTCTGTAGATAAATAAAATCTGTTTTAAAGAAATATTTTAGGGTTTGATTGAGTCAAACCACTAACTGCTTTATGGCTGAACGTGGGAAGTGGTCTTCCCCTTGTTCCTCAAGTCAAGGGACGTGGAGACCAAAGTGCTGGCAGTTAGCAGTTGAGGTTTTGAAGGGAACTAACCCTAAGGATAAACACTATAAAAGGGAAATCATTTTTGGTTTAAAATACACAAACATTCTGAGAGTTCTTGCTTTCCTAAAAACGTTTTGTCTAAAATTTTCTAAAACAGTTTGTGTCCTAGCTAATTCAAAGTTCCTAAGTTCCTTATATCCACACAAAAGCATTATTAATATCTAGAGTTATCCAAACACGAATTATATTTTGTATTAGTAAGGATAGAGTTATCCTGTTTAGACTTAGAGTTTAAGTCTGAGGGAGAGAAGTTAAGGAGTTGTAATCGAAGTAGATTACTGTGAGGAACACGAGTTTGAGAGGAACTTGTGTTGGAGAGATTATTGTAATCGAGGCATTACCATAATAAAAGAATTCTCTTCTTGATTAGTATCAAGAAGTTTTCACAATTGTTGTTATTATCTTCTCTATTCTCAGTTCCTTGATTGTTTCTTAAGTTCCGCAAGAAACTTTATCAAAGTTCTAATTACAATTCACCCCCCCCCTCTTGTGCGTGTTCCTACTGGAATAACACATCATTATTCTCATACAGAAAACTTTCTGGCCATTTCGCCCTTTACACGCCAAATAACCGTTAACTCCACTATTTTCCTTCCCGCGGAAAAAGTAACGGTATTTCGAAAATATTTCTTTTTATCATTATCTTCAAAAAATAACAATTTATTTCGTTAAGCCCACCAACATGCAGCGATATTTCAGGAAATAACCGTACCCCCCTCTTTTAGGTAACTGTTCTCTAAAATTCATAATTACTGTTTTTTCAAAAAAAAAAAATAATCAAGAAGTTCCCTGTTTCGGTATATTCATTCCTTCGCCCGTTAAAAAAAATATCATTATGCCCATTCCTAGTTAGAGGTTACCTGATCCTCATTCCCTCTTAGAGTTTACCCGATCTTCATTCCTAGTTAGAGGTTACCCGATCCTCATTCCCAATTAGAGGTTACCCGATCCTCATTCCCAGTTAGAGGTTACCCGATCCTCATTCCCAGTTAGAGGTTACCCGATCCTCATTCCCATTTATAGGCTACCCGATCCTCATTCCCATTTAGAGGTTACCCGATCCTCATTCCCAGTTAAAGGTTACTCGATCCTCGTTCCCAGTTACAGGTTACCCGATCCTCGTTCCCAGTTAGAGGTTACCCGATCCTCGTTCCCATTTAGAGGTTACCCGATCCTCGCTCCCAGTTAGAGGTTACCCGATCCTCGTTCCCAGTAGAGGTTTACCCGATCCTCATTCCCAGTTTGAGGTTTACTCGTTCCTCTTTCCCAGTTTGAGGTTTACCCGTTCCTCGTTCCCAGTTTGAGGTTTATTCATTCCTCATCAGTAGAAAATGTCTCCCGTTCCTGTTTTGAGGTATATCCCTTCCTCATCAATAAAAGGTCTTTATTCCACATTCTATCCTTCGAAAATTCTATCATCAAATTAAGATTATGTTTTCGAAAAGCTCTGTTTACCATCCGAACCTCTTCAATGACTTTGTGAGAAGTCAGTTCAGGTCAATAGATTCCTAATGAGTCGTGAGGGAACTGTTGGCATTCCTAGTGATGACCCTTAAGTCAAACGTTATCACTCGGGGGCTCGTGAGACCCTTGTTTAAATTTGGTCTTAACCAGACTAAGTTTCATACGCACTCCATCCATCAATACTTTGATTATCGTCTTGCCTAGACTCAATCAAACTGGGGGCTAACTATAGATGCCTACATTTGTCCCTAGGCCCGAAGCGGTGTGTTCGATGATGAAACCAAACACTGCTTGACTAAGCTTTCCTAAACATGCGACGAACAACCTGTGCTAACTGATAATCCCCACAAAATACCCTAAGCTTGAGTTTTGACCGAAGCTTCTCTTTGTCCCGTATTTTCTATCGTTTGTCGTATTAACACAATATTGAGCAGACTCTGCCCGCACGACCGCTCGATCCAGTCCAAATACTACCGAAGTTCTGACCCAATCTATAGCCTAAACACACGAAACTCTGGAAGAATCTCACCCCATAGTCAGTTAGTTACCAGGAAGTTCGAAAGCTAAAAGGAAAGCTAGCAAAGTCAAGTGCTTAATTTTCCTGAGAACCGTAGTATAGCCTACGCCATACTGTAACTTGAAATCTACCTTTTTATCGCTTTCATCATCATATAAATATGTTCACATAATCTACTCTATTAATCATGCCTAAATAAGATAATCTTTGAACAAACCTGTTTATTGATAAGCACCTTGAATTAATCTAAATCACTATCTTGACGCTGTTTTAGTTAATTACTTGTTCATTAAAACCAACTAAAATTAGTAATGTAGCATAACGCATGTCCCTTCGTCGTCACGTTGAACTAGTAAGGACAGTTGCATGGGCTAATATTGGGAACTCCTCGAATTAGTAAACGTCCCCTGAACTCTCAATATCTACTCCGCTGGATGTACGTTGAGCGACTTCCATAACAAGGATCACAAGGGAACCTATGGCCGTTGTGAGTCAAATATGTTTTCACTCCATGCATATCATGATAACTGGGTTTTGTCAGTTTTCTTCAGTGTCGTTGTAAAACTGAATGGCGACTCCTAAAGACTAGTAAAAAGTGGCTAATGCCCACAATTAGTTCCTATTTACTTAATTTGATTTCCCCATCCAGAGGGGAAAGTCGTTCGGGCCATTTTCTTAATGTCCGTCCTATTTTTTTGACCCCCTCACAGATTCACATCAATAACATGAGATTCAGCCTCAAAACCCCCTCCAAATGATTCCAGGCCAGCGCAGCGAAGACCCGCTCCTTCATATTAGACCCACATGGAGTGGACACCCCATACCAGGACATGGTAATGTCTCCAAAAAGCGGAGGTACGATGTATCCTATACATCTGCTGGACTTGAACACTATGAAGGTAATGTGCCCAAAGGACTGGAGAAGTTTGTAAGGTGGTGGATGACCAGCCTAGAAGAGAGAAGGGGAACATACATCATCCCGCCGGAACTAAAATTCATGAGTGACCCCATTCAGTTCTGCCTCAAGTGAGAAGGACTTGACAATTGTCCCAGGTTCCCCTCAAAGCAACCTTTGCAGACAGATCCAACGGACTGATGATGATATCAACAACAAGAGACTTACCCAAGTTGAAATACAAGCTATTCTTGTCAAGGAGATCGAGGAGGAGACTTCGGAGGCGGGACTGGAGTTTGTAGCAAGGAAATAAGTCTTATGGAGCAAGAGAAGCAGGGAGTTCATGGAAAAGATCGATCCATTTACTTAGGAGAAGTACAAGGATTTCTCTAGGACTCAGAAAACCAATGATCCAATGATCATAGTTGCATGGAATTGTAGAGGGATTTCCCGCATAGGCTTTCAAGCTAACTTCTACCATCTCTACACAAAGAACAGACCTGATGTAATTGTCTTAACCAACCAAAACCAGCAGAGCCCACACCAAACACATCCTGAATAACAAAACCACTCCCTATTCGGACTTTGTGATGGATGAACCATATGGATTGTCTGGCGGAATAGTAGTCATGTGGAACCCACTCTACATCAACTTCCATATGATAGGGTCAGATTGACATGCTATTCACGACATTGTGGAGGTAAACACTAATCCCAAATTTCAATTCTTTCTGTCTGCTATCTATGCTAGTACTAAGTATAAAAGTAGACTTGAATCTTGGCATGAATTAGTTGATATGTCTGCTCATATGACTATTCCTTGGATAACTATAGGAGATTTTAATGAAGTAACTTGTCAATCTGAAAAACTAGGAGGTAGACCTATCCAGTAGAAAAGAGTAGATAAATTCAATGAATTAATGGATGCTTGTAGTTTATTTGATGTTGGCCGTGTTGGTAATAAGTTCACTTGGCACAATAAAAGAAAAAAGAAACCAATTTTCCAAAGGTTGCGAAATGCCCAGAACAGCGCCCAGAATGACCACCCGATCCGGATCGGGCGAAACCCGCCCGATCGGGCGCGTGTTGAAACTGCACGATCCTCTATCTTCAAAACGCCATATCTCTTTTGTTATTCGTCGGAATTAGGCGAGTGACCACTTGTTGGAAAGCTATTGAAGTCTAGAATCCAACCCAATTAGAATTACTTCATTTGGAGTTGTATAACTTGAGTTATGCTTAAAATAGTGGACTATAGTCATTTTACTACTTCTTTTGTTATTTGCTTTGCTTCAAAACCCTTCCAACTTAATGTTTGTGCTCTCGAAAGTACATAATCTCTTGTATTGATTCAAATGAGTAGGAAATGAACAAAAATATGCTAATTCCTACAATGATGAACCTGAAACTACAAACACACTACATGGAGCACATTAGTACTCAAAAATTACTCTGAAGAGCTCATTTGAGATCAAAAAGTACTAAGGGACGGGGGTAAAAACACTATAAAATATGAACATATCAAACTCTCCCAAGCTAGATCTTTGCTTGTCCTTAAGAAAAGAAATCATCGAGGAATACATAAATCAACTTCACCCCAAACACATCTTAAAACAATGGATACGATTCAAGGTAAAATTCAACAAGCATGCATAATGCCAACCAATCAAATCCATTCGACCACAAATCGTCCCTAACAATCGTCACGCAGAGCGAACCACAAGTGCACAATGGAATTCAAGACTAGTGCTTACACACTCTTCACTCATTTATGTGGCGGGTAAAAAATGTACCCGTTCGCTCTCCTCCCAACAATGTATATGAACAATGCCCTCCCAAACTCACAACACTAGTGTGTTTAAAAGGACATGCACTCAACCTAACAATCGACTCGGAATATGTCATGTCATAACTTGCATTGATAAATAACTACTTTCACATTAATATGACTCTATGCACAAAGGTCGGAAGGTCATCAAAGCTTGTAATGTTAGGCTTAGGTAAGGGTGTGGTAAATTTGGATAAAATGTGTGCTTAAAGCATTAGCTTTGGGGAGCCAAAATCCTAGTAAATCCCATGATCAAAAAATGAATAATGACCACAACTCTCCCACTCAACACATGACAATGTAACAAATAAATCACAAAATACTTTTTCGCCTTTTTTCATCTCTACAACCGATCACTCATAGGAATATGAAATTGCAACACTTTAGTGAAATTATGCTTTGGATTTTTCCGAAAGTAATGATTTTTTTCTTTTTGCTCAATTTTTTTTCTTCTCCCTTTTGGGATCCTTAACATTCTCAATTCTTCTTATCTTTTTCTCATCATATATTTTTTCTGATCACCACATAAAAATAAGAAGAACCCTTTTCTTTTTCCAATACTCAAATTGTGCTCAAATGAAGCACACTACAACTCCCTCACCTCACTAACTAATAGGTCCCCCAAGCAAAGCTTGGGACTAGTTACCAATGGGGATTTCATGGGCTTGTAATATGGCTAATCACCGAATAAAGGGCACAAGCAACAACATGGGTAGAAAAAGAGGAAACAAATGTATCTAATTTCATCTGAAGGCTACCTAAATAGAAAAAATGCCTTCGTCCTCCTCAATGTGCAAGTACATGAGTCATAAAACATTACTAACAGTTGCAAACCAATACTCAAAATCAACGACACACCAGGAAGCTATCACACATTCCTAACTCCTCCGGCTCCAACTCTTATGTGCCTCCCGCAAAGCGATTGGTTAGTAAATAACCAACCAACGAGCGTAGAAGCTTGTCATGCGCACTCGCACATCTTTCGTGCAACAAGACATACACGATAATCAACAACAACATTTGCATAAAGTCCGAATGAGCTCTATGCCAGTAAGGAGTAGGATGCCTAAAGTAAGAAGCACAAAAAGAAAAAACAATAATAAAACAAGAATAAGAAAAGGAAGGAAAAGAGAAAGTATGCATACTCTCCTTATGGAAGTTGTTTTTGCGGACTATTGATTCTTCAACCTCAATGATCAATGAAATAGCTCTCTCTGTGTTTTGGAATTCATGGTGGACAGGCTCTTCACCATATGGAGCTCTCTGCAAAGCATCCACCTCTTCTTTGTAAGTACTGTAAGTACCTGCAAGAGATTCACAAAGAGGAACATACTCTATTGGGTCATTGGGCTTTTGATTTTCGTGGGGAGGAGGAAGATCCTCAAGCAAAGGTTTTATGGGGAAAGAGAAGGGGAGTGAGACGGTGTAAACGGGGCTAAGAATAACCCTTCTTGGACTTGGAATATGAGGGGTAGGGGTTGACACAACAACAAGGGTTTTATCAACTTTAACTTTCTCATGGACTTGCTCTATAACATATGGCTTTTCAGTTTCAACAAATCCTTCATCATCCATTGATCCAACAGTCACATCATCATCCTCCAACTCATCCTCAACCTCTGTTATAATTTCCTCCCACTCTTGGTTGCCTATGGGTTCACTCAGTTGACCCCCATCCCCAACACAACTCGAATCATTATTTTCAATAATTTTTTGAACTTTTCTAAATCTCTCAAGAGTAGCCTTACTAGCTTTAATAATCTCATTAGTAGCCTCTTGAGATCTAGTACACTGAATCTCAATCTCAGAGTTTAATCTTCTTAATTCCTCTAAGAAACTATCTCTGCTTTCTGATTCGGGTTGAACAGGATTGGGCAAGGGTTCACATTAATACACGGGAGAAGCAACAGTGGAATCATGAGGCAAAACATTGATATCCATGCAAGGGTTAGATAAGTCATTAGAATAGACATGATTATCATAAACATTAGAATGCACCTCATTATAACAAGCATTCAAGGGAGAGGGGGTAGAAACATGTAGATTATGCTCATAATTTTGATTAGCACATGTAACATGAATGGCCATTTCACGCTCATACAAATCCCTTGCAAACCACATATAGTGAACCCACATATCATCCAAAGACAAGGCTCGAAAATCACCATTAAATCTACTTTCTATCACATTCCTTGTATATTCATTTAAACCACCATAAGCAAAACCACAAGAATCTCAAAGATTAAGATTGTGGTAACCAATCAAATCATTTAGCCTATCAAAATACACCCAAAAAGGCTCATTTACGAATTGAGGCAAAGAAAAATAATCCATTTTTCAGGGGGGGAAAAAAAGTTAAAAAAATATAAAAAATAAAAAAATAAACTAAAGAAAATAAAATATATATATACATGGTCTCAAAGAACTGGAAGTTCTATGAGACTCAAGAAAATAATCTAGACCATAAAATTAATAGCAGAAAATTAAACTGTTTCCCCGGCAACGGCGCCAAAAATTAACTTTTTGTTTCTTTTTTAAAAAATAAAATAAAATTGAAGCTTTGATTGAAATTAAAAATAAGTGTTTGGAACAATTTAGAGAGAAAACTAAAAATAAAACTAAGTGCTAATACTAGAATGAAAGATGTCACTAAAAATATAAGGGGCTAGTATTTATAGTTTGCCCAAAATATAGCCCCAAACCAGAAATAAAAACTCGCGAAAAAGCAGCAGGGGTTGGCGTCGCCCGATCGGGCAGACGGCCGCCCGATCGGGCATTCTGCTCGACAAGCGGCCCGATCGGGCGGTTGCGAAATTCCCAGAATAGCGCCCAGAATGACCGCCCGCGCGATCCGGATCGGGCGAAGCCCGCCTGATCGGGCGCGTGTTGAAACTGCACGATCCTCTATCTTCAAAACGCCATATCTCCTTCGTTATTCGTCGGAATTAGGCGAGTGAGCACTTGTTGGAAAGATATTGAAGTCTAGAATCCAACCATATTGGAATTTATTCATTTGGAGTTGTAGAACTTGAGTTATGCTTAAAATAGTGGATTATAGTCATTTTACTACTTCTTTCGTTATTCGCTTTGCTTCAAAACCCTTCCAACTTAATGTTTGTGCTCTCGAAAGTACATAATCTCTTGTATTGATTCAAATGAGTAGGAGATGAACAAAAATATGCTAATTCCTACAATGATGAACCTGAAACTACAAACACACTACAAGGAACACATTAGTACTAAAATTCGCTCCGAAGAGCTCATTTGAAATCAAAAAGTACTAAGGGACGGGGGTAAAAACACTATAAAATATGAATATATCACCTATCAAGTAGAAAAGAGTAGATAAATTCAATGAATTAATGGATGCTTGTAGTTTATTTGATGTTGGCCGTGTTGGTAATAAGTTCACTTGGCACAATAAAAGAAAAAAGAAACCAATTTTCCAAAGGTTGGATAGGGCATGGGTTAATATGCACTGGCTTAATGCTTTCCCTTCCACTAATGTCCATACATTTACTAGAGATTCTTCTGACCACAATCCTATAAAAGTGTTTTCTAAACCACTGGTTCCTACTCCTCAAAACCTCCAAATATTTTTAAAATGGAGCGCATGTGGTACTCCCAACCGGGTTTTTCAAATATGGTAGATTTAAATTGGAATACTGATAACACTGATTTTGTGGATAAACTTACCCAAATTACTAGAGTCGTGACTACCTGGGTAAAGGAGAACATAGGCAATATTTTTAGAAAAAGAAGCATATGTTTGCTAGAATAAGTGGGATTCAAAAAGCTCTTGAAATTAGACCAACCTGTAAGCATCTTCTTGAACTAAATGAGGAATTATCTGAAGAGATTACTTTGATCTTTGAACAAGAAGAAGATTTTTGGATGGCTATGGCAAGAGAAAATTGGATCAAGTGTGGGGACCAAAATACAAGTTTCTTTCATAAATATGTGATTGTTAAGAGAAGAAGGAACAAAATTACTTTCCTAAATTCTAAAGTTGGACAAACCATACAGGGTGATGATTTAGTGCCCCACATTGTGAAATATTTCTCAACCCTCTTAACCTAAGACCCAACCATTCCCTCCTGTGATAACCAACACTACTTGAACCACATTAGAATAGACCAACCCACAACTGTTGAGGAGATAGGTAAGGAAATTTTTGAGCTAGGCCCCTTTAAGGCTCCTGGAATTGATGGCCTACATGCCCATGTGTGTCAACAACACTAGGGAGTAATGTGGAAAGACTTATACAAATTTGTTGATACCATCCTGTAGTCTAGAACCTTCCCTGAGTCAGTCAATGATACAACCATTTGCATAATACCAAAGGCTGAACACCCTGGGACTATCAAACAATTTAGACCAACCAGTCTCTGCAATGTTACCTATAAGATTGTCTCTAAGCTATTAGTGAATAAAATCAGACCTCATCTGAAGGACCTTATCTCCCCTAACCAGAATAGTTTTCTTCCAAGGAGGGGGTGTGATGTCAATTATGTTGTTGCCTCATAGATCCTCCATTCCATGAAGTCTAGGAAAGGGAAATTTGGCTGGTTTTCCCTCAAAATTGATCTAGAAAAGGCATATAATAGACTAGATTAGAAGTTCATAAGGTTTTGCATGGCTAGAAAGGGGTTTGATAGGAATTCATGTGATTTGATTCTCAACTGTATAGCCTCCCCTTCAACCTCTGTCCTAGTAAATGGTAAGGAAACTCATACTTTCCAGACATCTAGAGGCATTAGAAAAGGAGAGCCAATTTCCCCTTACATTTTTATCATATGCATGGAGTATCTTGCTAACTTGATCTATGAAAGTGCTGACCTAGGAAAATGGAAAACATTCTGCCTGAAAAGGAAAAGAACTCCAATCTCCCACCTCATGTTTGTTGATGACCTTCTCCTATTTGGAGATACCTCACCCCCAAACCCTCTTTGCCATGAAAGTGGTGTTGAACCAGTTTTGGGAATGCTCAAGCCAAAAGATGAACAACAACAAAAGTAAATTATACTTCTCAAAGAACACCCCTCAACACCAAAAAGACATGTTCAATAATGACATAGAGGTAGAACCAAGCCCTGACATAGGGGTATATTTAGGCTTCCCTCTTACAGATAAAAGGCTAACTCAAGCTCAAACTGGTGACATATGTAGGAAGATCAAAGGAAAACTAAATTCTTGGAAAGCTAAAACCTTTTCCAAAGAAGGAAGATTGGTCCTTATTAAGTCCACCCTGTCACCCATTATTAGTTACTCCATGCAAGTCCTTTCCCTATCCAAGAAAACCCTTCATGAAATAGATCAAACCCCTGTGCCCAATTCCTTTGGGGTTCAGATTCTGAAAATAAGAAGGTTCATCTAGTTTCTTAGCTCAAAGTTTGCAGTGAGATAAATACAGGAGGTCTGAACATAAGATCAGCCATAATTATGAATCAGGTTGCTAAGACCAAACTTTGTTGGAAGTTCAATTCAGCTAAAAGTCTAGCTACAATCCTGGTTAAGGAAAATTATGTCACCAATAGAGCCTACCCTTCCTCCTTCAAAACTGGTTCTCACATTTGGAAAAATCTAAGAAGAGGTTGGGATCTTTACAACAAGCTCACTGCCTAGTGCATAGGGTATGGTCAAAACATCAATCTACGGAATGATAACTGGTCTGGAAAAGGAACCTTTAGATCTGTGGTATATGGACCTTTAAATAGAGGTGAGGAAGACCTTCCCCTTATTGTTATAATGTCCAATGGCCATTGGAGTCTGAACTTGATTTCCCTTAGGATCCCAATAGACCTCCTCCACTAGATCCACGGCATTCAAATCACAAAAATTTGGGACTGATATTCCATTCTACACCCTTTCAAAGGGACAATTGTAACACCCTAATAATTCCTTGCTTTTATAAAACCATTTTCCAACTTAAAATAAAGGAATTACTAAAGTATTACCGCCACCGTGATAACGGTTAAGGCTAGTACCAGAATTACGCAGCGGAATTTAATGTCAACTAACTTTTCAAAAACATAAATAATAAATTATCGAGGTCTCCTACAAATTGGAACCATGACGGCCCAAAAACCAAAGTATAAAAAGTTCAACGAATTCAAACATAATTAAAGTATAATAAAATAGTTCAAAGTACGAAAGCATGCAAATCTCTCAATCATCCCAAGCCACATGATTTCAATCTACCAACCTGCTATATCATTCTACTCCCCATCAATGCAAGTGCAAATGATAGATCATCATAGGGTCATTAAGGCAAAGGCCATGACCAAAAGACATAAAGCACGTAGTCAGCAAAGGCTGAGTACTTACAAGAATAGAGTGAAACAAAACTATAAACATACATCACTCACTAAGTACTAATCAACATGCAAAAGCCATTTAATAATTAACAAACAAATCATTAATACAAGACTCGACTCTTGACTCACAATTTAATTAGAATAAACTTCGAACGGGCCAAAAGAATATTCCATAAAGGAAGGGTGATGGGAGCCAACCATACACCAAATAATAAATAATAAAATCGGGCCATACCGACGGAATTCCTGCGCATAATATAAATGAAACAACGTCTTGTATCATTAGTAGGAGATCAAGCTTTCCGGCAAGTCTCCCCCCATTGTTCATACTCAAGGTATATACGTTCCAAGAGTTTTGAAGCTTGTTCTTGTTGTACTTTACGTTTATTAATATTTTATTAAAGGTGAACTCAAGACTCAACACTCATACACACATACAATTAATAAACAACAACCAAAACGATCTTATTTTAATGCTTTAGGACTTGTGATCAACAAGGTAAGACACTTGTGAAATTACTACTATGTTCCTTCTCACAAAAGTGAGATTCCACATCATGCCCATCAAAATTAGGGTTGTGCCCTTGCACCACAAATCCTAATTCATTTCATATAATATTCTCAACTGAACCCTACATGTGCGGTGGCTTACGTGAGCTAACCCTTCACATGTGGTAAAATTAATAGTACAACGTGGTACGAATAATTGGCTCAAAAGTATGCTAGACATCCCGTACAATGGCATAATAATAAATAATCCATCTCTTGCATGTGAAAACAACCATACATGCATAAATATTGAACAACATGCTTGATAATAAAATCCATACTCATAATAATCCCAACATGCTTGTTCAACAAATAATCCAATAAATCCAACATCACAATTCACATGATAGTTCCCAAAATAAACATGAATCCACATAATATAATTCACATCAACAACAATCATGTAATTCTCTTGACAAAAGGTGTGGTCGCCCTAGACTTGTACGTACCTTGAATTCCTAAGCGTAGGGGCCACTTTGCAATACGAGCACTCACTTAGAAATCACCTCCTATCACCAAAATAGCGAAACTTAAATTATTTCCATGTTCATTAAATTTCCAGCAACTTTATAAAATCTTAAACCTTATTTAAACTTTAGAATTCAATCGTTCTTTATTAAAATAATCGTCTCAATTTGCAAAACCAATCCCTAGTATGAAAACATACTTTTTCCGCCTTTAAAATCAACAAAAATCAACACTTTAAGCCTTTATATAAATCTGAAAATACAATTGATTATCAAAATTAAAATCATCACCAAATTATGCTAATCAATTGACTCGTTAGGTCTAGGTTAAAACCCTAACATGAAAATCCCAATAAAACCAATTTAACATCATAAAAATCAATTCTTTATTAAATAAACGAATCTGAAAATTCATGCTTAATAACTAAAACAATCCTCATGAATCAAAACACATCAATCCTCACAGTACGGTGTTCATAACCGATTCCCAGCATTTTAATTATTCAAAACAATAATAATAATATAATTTAAAATACGGAATTAAAATAGAATAGGTAAGGAAGATGAGAATTATACCAATCCGACCTATAGCACGGAACAACCACGAATATAATGTGATTGGGCGAAAAGAATTGAACAACGAACGAACAAGAAACAACGACAACACACAACGCACCACCCGTGTGCGTGTGTGCAGCGACGAAGGGACGAAGGCAGCAGGGGGCGCGCAGCAGTGCTGGGCGAGAGGGGAGCAGCGCACTGGGCGCGGACGAAGAGAGTGAGGGAGTGTGGGCCTGAGGCCGGGCGAGTGCGGGAGAGCAGCAGCGACAGCCACACAACACAACAACAACGACCCAGCAAGAGGGGAAGGGGCACACGAGCATGCGAGACGAAGGAAAGGGCAGCGGCACGCAGCAACAACACGAGGCTCGTGCTTGCGGGCCGAGAGAACCGGACGAGCAAAAAGGGAGAGAGAAAGGAGGAGTGTGGGGCAAGAAAAGCAAAAGAGGGTTTATGAAATTAAAGGGGATCATTTAATGAGGGGAGTCCTATTTATAGGCTCCCAATTTCTAATGTGCTAGGCTTAGGAAATTAGAATTGGGCTTAGGGAATTAAAATTGGGCTTAGGGAATTAAATGATTGGGCTAGCTTAGGACTTGAATTAAATTCTTTTGATTGGGCTCATTTAAAAAAACTAATTGGACTTTTCATTTAAAACCCAAACCTTTTAAAATTACTTGCGACCCATTAAATTTTCCGACTCGGAAATTAAATTCGTTTCGTAATTAATTAAAATAATAAATATTCTAATTAATTAAAATACATTTATATAATATTTAAATGCGAAATAAATTCCAAAAATCGTAAAATGCTTTATAAATATAATAAAATATATTTATAAATATTATAAAAATACGAGGTATAACAGTCTTCCCTCCTTAAAAGAAGTTTCGTCCCGAAATTTGGGTTCAAAAATCAAAATTCAAACTCAAAACTTGAGACTTTATGAGACTTTAATGCGTTCACTTGCAAAAAATTTAAGTTGTTGTACTCTTTACATGATTAAACAGGACAATAATAAGTGCAAATTCAATAGAAAGCACTAAATTGATCATAAAATAGGGGAAAACAAGGTAAAAAGCGCGAAATTCTACCGCACTCTACCCCCCTTAAAAGACACGAGTTACGACCCCGTAACTCAACTAACCTCGGGAAAGCTCGGGATATTTCTTTCTCATTTCGTCCTCCGCTTCCCAAGTGGCTTCCTCAGATTCTTGATTAGATCACAACACTTTGACAATTTTCACACCCTTAGTACGTGTACTACGCACTTTACTATCCAGGATTTTAACAGGTCTTTCCTCAAAAGTTAAACTTTGGTCTAATTCTATGGTCTCCGGTTGCAACACATGCGACTTATCCGGGACATATTTCCTTAACTGAGATATGTGGAACACATTATGCACTCTATGCAAGTCCATAGGCAAGGCTAGTCTATAAGGTATCTTTCCAATTCTTTCTAAGATTTCATATGGGCCTATGTACTTAGGGTTTAACTTCCCTTTCTTTCCAAATATCATGACACCTTTCAATGGTGATACTTTAAGCAACACCTTATCACCTATGTTGAATTCTTCATCCCTACGTTTCAAGTCTACATAACTCTTTTGGCGATCCTGCGCTGCTTGAATCTTTGATTGGATGGTTCGGATTTGGTTCACGGTGTCCTCTATCATTTGAGGTCCCAACACTACGGTTTCACTAATGTCATTCCAACAAAGGGGACTCCTACACTTTCGTCCATACAGGGCCTCAAATAGTGCCATCCCTATACTAGCATGATAGCTATTGTTATATGAAAACTCAATCAAATCCAGGCTATCTTCCCAACTTCCTTGGAAATCGATGACGCATTCTCGAAGCATGTCCTCAAGGGTTTGGATGGTTCTCTCAGTTTGTCCATCTGTGGCTGAGTGGAAGGTTGTACTCATTTTCAATGTCGTACCAAAGCTCTTCTGCACACTTTTCCAGAAATTCGAAAGAAACCTTGAATCCCTATCTGATACGATATCTTTAGGAACTCCATGTAACCTCACAACATTCTTAATGTAAGCTTTAGCAAGTTGTTCCATTTTCTAGGTTTCCTTCATTGGTATAAACACTGCTGACTTGGTCAACCTATCTACCACAACCCAAATTGTATCATTTCCGGTTTTTTACTTAGGCAAACAAGTGATGAAGTCCATAGAAATATAGTCCCATTTCCAGCTTGGAATCTCTAAAGGTTGGACCTTTCCTTGAGGTCTCCTGTGCTCTATCTTGACCTTCTGACAGGCCAGGAATCTAGCCACAAATTCAGCCACTTCGTTCTTCATCCTGGGCCACCAATAGATCTTTTTCAAATCCTTATACAACTTGTCACCACTCAGGTGCACAGAATATGGCGTATTGTGCCCTTCCTTCATCAACTTTTCCTTCAATTCTCCACACTTTTGAGGCACGCACCACCTGCCTTTGTACCTCAAACTTCCATCATCATGGATTCGGAAATCTAACTCCTTGCCTTGCGAAATCTTTTCCTTGATTCGCTCCAACTTTACATCACCAACTTGATTCTCCCTAATCTCATCAAATATTAAAGGCGGATGGTTAAGGCATTCATCATTCCCTCAAGACTTTCACCACTTACTATTTCAATGTTCAAGCGCTGCATGTCCTTACACAGCTCGTTAGCAACTACTAACGCATTAACACTATGACTTGATTTCCTACTCAAGGCATCTGCAACTACATTGGATTTTCCTTCATGGTACTAAATATCCAAATCATAGTCCTTGATTAACTCCAACCACCTTCGTTGGCGCATATTCAGATCCTTCTGTGTGAAGATGTACTTTAAAATCTTATGATCCGTGAATATTCTACACTTCACACCATACAGATAGTGTCTCCATGTCTTCAATGCAAACACTATAGCAGCTAGCTCTAAATCATGGGTAGGGTAATTGGATTCATATGGCTTCAACTGTCGACGCATACGCAATAACTTTCCCGTTCGGCATCAACACACACCCTAAACCATTCTTAGAGGCGTCACTATACACATCATAGGTACCACTCTCATCTGGCAAGGTTAACACCGGCGCGGTTGTCAATCGCGTCTTCAAGGCTTGGAACGCCTCCTTACACTGGTCATTCCATTCAAACTAAGCTTCCTTCTTCATCAAGGTTGTCATTGGCTTGGCTATCCTAGAAAAGTCTTGCACAAAGCGTCTATAGTAGCCAGCTAATCCCAGAAAACTTCGAATGTCAGTCACTCTCTTGGGTGTAGGCCATTCACTAACAGCTTTGATCTTAGCAGGGTCTACTGCCACTCCTTCCTTAGACACAAAATGTCCCAAAAATGCAACTCTTTCCAACCAAAACTCACACTTTGAGAACTTGGCATACAATTGGTTTTCTCTCAGGGTACTCAACACAGATCTCAAGTGTTCAGCGTGATCCTCTTCACTCTTCGAATACACTAGGATGTCATCTATGAAAACCACTACAAACGTGTCCAAATAGGCATGGAACACACGGTTCATTAAGTCCATAAATATTGTAGGTGCATTGGTTAACCCAAAAGGCATAACAGTGAACTCATAATGTCCGTATCTAGTCCTGAATGCGGTTTTTGGTATGTCGTGATCAGCGATTCTCAATTGATGATAACCCAAACGCAAATCGATCTTTGAAAAGATTCCTGCTCCTTTCAGTTGGTCAAATAGGTCTTCTATCCTAGGTAAAGGATACTTATTCTTGATCGTGACCTTATTGAGCTCCCTGTAGTCTATACAGAGCCTCATACTTCCATCCTTTTTCTTCACAAACAACACTGGTGCTCCCCAAGGCGATGCACTTGGCCTAATGTAACCCTTCTCCAATAGATCCTCCAACTGGCCTTTTAACTCATTCATTTCTGCTGGAGCCATTCGATATGGTGCTTTTGAAATAGGCGCGGTTCCAGGCACTAAGTCTATGGTAAAGTCAATAGGTCGATTGGAAGGCATCCCCGGGATCTCTTCCGGAAACACATCGAGGAATTCATTAACTACTACAATATCTTCAGGCTGATCTTTGATCACATGCTTTAGGTTTCTCACATTGCATAAGAAGACTGGGTTCCCTTTACCGACTAGATTCACGAGTTCCATTGCCGTGATAATTCCTATGTTCTTAGGTTTACCAAAACGACGATATGACACTACTTTGCCTAGGCTAGACCTTAAGTGAACCTTCTGCTTCACACAATCTATTTTAGCTTTGAACATGGCCAACCAGTCCATTCCTAGAATTACATCTAGCTCTCCTAACTCAAACTCGATTAGGTTAGATAAGAACACGGTTTTGGCTATGGTCAAAGGCACATCTCTATGGATTTTGGTACACTTCACTACGCTACCAGTAGGTATGACTATATGTACTTCAATTGTTTCAGGCTCTTTCAACCCTAATTTCCCCAAAGCGTCTACTGATATAAAAGAATATGTCGCACCAGAATCAAATAGAACTTTAACTAAAACGAAATTAATAGAAAAAGTACCCGCTATGACGTCAGAGGAAGTTTCCGCTTCTTGCCTAGATATCATATTCAGCTTCCCTTGGGCAACTCCTTTGTTATAGCCACCTCCATTGGTGTTTCCATTGTTGTTTCGGTTCCCATTCTACTGTTGGTTTCCTCCAGGCTTTCCATGGTTCTGGTGATTGCCATTGCTATTGCCATTGTTACCACCTTGGTAATTCCTTTGGTTTCCACCTCCATTTCCCCCATTTCAGTTCTGATTATTTCGATTATTGTTCTGGTGGTTACCTTGGTTAGGCTTTCCATTCTTAGAATAACATTCATACTCCCTATGGCCTACCTTCTAACAGAATCTACAAGTCACTAGGTTTCTGTCACAATCCTTTCCAGGGAGATTCATGTTACAGCGCCTACAGTCGTAGGTCCTTACTCCATTCCTTTCAAACTGATTTCCACCACCTTGGTTGTTGCGATTGCCACCATTGTTAGCTCTAAACTGGAAGTTCCCATTCCCTTTGTGCTTCTTAAAATTCCCCTGATTCTGATGGTTAATCCCTTGATTCAAGTTTCCACCATCCTTTCTCTTTTCAGTACTCCCATTCTTCCTTTGTTGTAACCCATACAGGTGAGCAGCTTTTCCGTACAGGGTGTCTAATGAGGTAAAGGTCTCTCCAGACAACAACAATTGCAAGTCCATGGTCAATCCATTCTCAAATCTTTGAGCCCTGCACTAGAGGAAAAAACTTGATAAGTTGCTCTTAAAAGTGGCTTATAAGTTGCCCTTCGTAAGTGCCACCAATGGGGGGGTCACTTTTGTAAAATTATCAAAAGTTGCCTTTAACAAGGGCAACTTATAATATTATAAGGTGCCCTTGTTGCAAACAAGGGCACCTTATGTGAAACTTATAAGGTTCCCTTGTTGCAAACAAGGGCACCTTATGTGAAACTTATAAGTTGCCCTTGTTGCAAACAATGGCACCCTTATAAGCTGCACATAAGTTGCTCTTGTCGAAAACAAGGGAAACTTTTGAGTTTTTTAAAAAAAAACAAAAAACAAAAAAAAAATCTGCAATATAATTCCTAATATTCTGCAATATAACTTCTGATTTTGCAATATAATTTCTGTTTCATCAAACATCAGCTTGACATTCTAAAAAATGATATAAATTTCAAATATCCAATAATATTACTGTAACACCCTAATAATTCCCTGCTTTTATAAAACCATTTTCCAACTTAAAATAAAGGAATTACTAAAGCATTACCGCCACCGTGATAACGGTTAAGGCTATTACCAGAATTACGCAGCGGAATTAAATGTCAACTAACTTTTAAAAACCATAATTAATAAAATATCGAGGCCTCCTACAATTTGGAACCATAATGGCCCAAAACCCAAAATATAAATAATCCAAACATTTCAAACATAATTAAAATATTAAAGAAAATAGTTTCAAAAGACGAAAACATGCAACTCTCTCAATCATCCCAAGCCACATGATTTCGATCGTACTTGATCTACCAACCTGCTATATTATTCTACTCCCCAACAATGCAAGTGCAAATGATGGATCATCATAGGGTCATTAAGGCAAAGGCCATGACCGGAAACACACAAAGCACGTAGTCAGCAAAAGCTGAGTACTTACAAGCATAGAGTAATGAAACTAAGCATGCATCACTCACTAAATACTAATCAACATGCAAAAGCCATATAATAACAAATCAAACAATCATGAGATACAAGACTCGACTCTTGACTCGACTCTTGACTCGAATCTTGACTCACAATTTAATTAGAATAAGCTTCAAACGGGCCAAAAGAATAATCCACAAAGGGAAAAAGGTGATGGGAGCCAACCAAACACCAAATACAATAATAATAAAATCGGGCCATACCGAGTGTCGGGCCATACCGACGGAATTCCTGCGCATAATATAAATGAAACAACGTCTTGTATCATTAGTAGGAGTACGAACTTTCCGGCAAGACCCCCCCCCCCCATTGTTCATACTCAAGGTATATACGTTCCAAGAGATTTGAAGCTTGTTCCGGTTGCACTTTACGTTTATTAATATTTTAATAAAGGCGAACTCAAGACTCGACAACATGCATACATACAATTAATAAACAACAACCAAAACAATCTTATTTTAATGCTTTAAGACTTGTGATCAACCAAGCAAGACACTTGTGATATTACTACCATGTTCCTCCTCACCAAAGTGAGACTCCACATCATGCATACTAACATGAGGGTTGTGCCCTTGCACGACAAATCCTAATTCATTTCATACATAACATTCCCAACTGAACCCTACATGTGCGGTGGCTTACGTGAGCTAACCCTTCACATGTGGTAAAATAAATAGTACAACGAGGTACAAATAAATGGCTCAAAGTATGCTAGACATCCCGTGCAATAGCATACAAATAATTAATCCATCCCTTGCATGTGAATTTAACCATACATGCATAAATATTGAACAACATGATTGACAATGAAATCCATACTCATAATAATTTCAACATGCTTGTTCAACAATTAATTCAATAAATCCAACATCACAAAACACATGCTCGTTCACCAAAATAAACATGATTTCACATAATGTAATTCACATCATCAACAATCATGTAATGTCATTGACAAAAAGGTGTGGTCGCCCTAGACTTGTACGTACCTTGAATACCTAAGCGTAGGGGCCACTTTGCAATAACGAGCACTCAACTAGAAATCACCTCCTATCATCAAAATAATGAAACTTAAATTATTTCCATGTTCATTAAATTTCCAGCAACTTTATAAAATTTAAAACTTCCTTTAGACTTTAGAATTCAATCGTCTTTCAATATAATAAAGTCGTTTCAATTTGGAAAATCAATCCCTAGTACAAAAACATACTTTTTCCGCCTTTAAAATCAACAAAAATCAACACTTTAAACCTTTATTCAAATCTGAAAATATAATTTATTATCATAATTAAAATCATCACCTAATTATGCTAATCAATTGACTCATTAGGTCTAGGTTAAAACCCTAACTTGAAAATCCCAATAACACTAGTTTAATATCATAAAAATCCATGCTTTATTAAATAAACAAATCTGAAAATTCATCCTTTAATAATTAAAACAAACCTAATGAATCACAACACATAAATCCTCAAACCACGGTATTCATAACCGGTTCCCAGCATTTTAATTACTCAAAACAATATTAATATAATAATTTAAAATACGGAATTTAAATAGAATAGGTAAGGAAGAAGAGAATTATACCAATCCGGCCTATAGCACGGAACAATCACGAATTGGGGTGATTGGGCGAAAAGAGATTGGAAAACGAACACGAACAACACACACACACACACACACACGCAATCGTATGTGTGCGCGCAGCAGCGAAGGGACGAGGCACGGGGCGCGCGCTGTGCGCGAGGAGAGGGCAGCAGGGGCGCGCGCTGTGCGCGAGGAGAGGGCGAGAGAATGCGAGAGTGTGGCTGGGCGCGAGGACGAGGGCAGCAGGGGCGCGCGCTGTGCGCGAGGAGAGGGCGAGAGAAGGCGAGAGTGTGGCTGGGCGCTGTGCGCGCGGGCACGAGCGAGAGAGCGAGGGAAGTTAGGGCGCTGCGCGCGAGGCACGAGCAAGAGAGTGAGGGAGGTGTGGGCGCTGCGCGCGAGGGCACGAGCGAGAGAGTGCAGCGCTGGGCGTGAGGCCGAGCAGCACGAGAGCACAGCAGCACGGGCACGGGGCTGTGTGCGTGCGTGCGGTGTGCCGAGCAAAGAGAGGAGAGGAGTGAGGTGCAAGAAATCAAAAAGAGGATTTATAAAATTTTAGGGATTTATTTAATGATGGGGAGTCCTATTTATAGGCTCCCTAATCCCTTGATGGGCTAGGCTTAGGATATTTAAGTTGGGCTTAGGAATTAAATGAATTGGGCTAGCTTAGGACTTCAATTAAATACTTTTGATTGGGCTCGTTTAATAAAACGAATTGGACTTTTTATTTAAAACCCGAAGCTTTAAAAATCATTTGCAACTCATTTAATTTCCTGACTCAAGAATTAAATTCGTTTCGTAATTAATTAAAATAATAAATATTCTAATTAATTAAAATACATTAAATAAAATGCATTTAAATATTATTTAAACGATAATAAATCGTAAAATGCTTTATAAATATAATAAAAATATATTTATAAATATTATTAAAATACGAGGTATTATAGTCTTCCCCCCTTAAAAGAAGTTTCGTCCCGAAACTTGGGTTCGGAAAACCAAAATTCCACTCAACTTGAGACTTTCTGAGACTTTTCAATACGTTCATTTACAAAAGTTTTAAGTTGCTGTACTCTTTACATGATTAAACAGGACAATAATAAGTGCAAATTCAATATAAAGCACTAATTTAAGCATAAAATAGGGGAAAACAAGGTAAAAAGCGCGAAATTCTACCGCACTCTACCCCCCTTAAAAGACACGAGTTACGACCCCGTAACTCAACTAACCTCGGGAAAAAGCTCGGGATATTTCTTTCTCATTTCGTCCTCCGCTTCACAAGTGGCTTCCTCAGATTCTTGATTAGACCACAACACTTTGATAATTTTCACATCTTTAGTACGCGTACTACGCACTTTGCTATCAAGGATTTTGACAGGTCTTTCCTCAAAGGTTAGACTTTGGTCTAATTCTATGGTCTCCGGTTGCAACACATGCGATTTATCTGGGATATATTTCCTTAACTGAGATATGTGGAACACATTATGCACTCTATGGAAGTCCATAGGCAAGGCTAGTCTATAAGCTACCTTTCCGATTCTTACTAAGATCTCATATGGGCCTATGTACTTAGGGCTTAACTTCCCTTTCTTCCCAAATCTCATGACACCTTTCATTGGTGACACTTTGAGCAACACTTTATCACCTATGTCGAACTCTTCATCCCTACGTTTCAAGTCTGCATAACTCTTTTGGCGATCTTGCGCCGCTTGAATCTTTGATTGGATGGTTCGGATTTGGTTCATGGTGTCCTCTATCATTTGAGGTCCCAACACTACGGTTTCACTAATATCGTTCCAACAAAGTGGACTTCTACACTTTCGTCCATACAAAGCCTCAAATGGTGTCATTCCAATGCTAGCATGATAGCTATTGTTATAGGAAAACTCAATCAAATCTAGGCTATCTTCCCAACTTCCTTGGAAATCAATAACGTATGCCCGAAGCATGTCCTCCAGGGTTTGGATAGTCCTTTCAGTTTGGCCATCCGTGGCTGGGTGGAAGGCTGTACTCATTTTCAATGTTGTACCAAAGCTCTTCTGCACACTTTTCCAGAAATTCGAAAGAAACCTTGAATCTCTATCTGATACGATATCCTTAGGAACTCCATGTAACCTCACCACATTCTTAATGTAGGCTTTAGCAAGTTGTTCCATTTTCCAGGTTTCCTTCATTGGTATAAACACTGCTGACTTGGTCAACCTATCTACCACAACCCAAATTGTATCATTCCCAGTCTTTGACTTAGCCAAACAAGTGACAAAGTCCATAGAAATACAGTCCCATTTCTAGCTTGAAATCTCTAAAGGTTGGACCTTCCCTTGAGGTCTCCTATGCTCAATTTTAACCTTCTGCCAGGTCAAACATCTAGCCACAAAACAGCCACTTTGTTCTTCATCCTTGGCCACCAATAGACCTTTTTCAAGTCCTTATACAACTTGTCACCCCCTGGGTGCACAGAATATGGCGTATTATGCCCTTCTTTCATCAATCTCTCTTTCAGTTCTCCACACTTTTGAGGCACGCACCACCTGCCTTTGTACCTCAAACTTCCATCATCATGGATTCGGAATTCTAACTCCTTACCTTGCGAAATCTTTTCCTTGATTCGCTCCATCTTCACATCACCAGCTTGATTCTCTCTAATCTCATCAAATATTGACGGTTGGATGGTTAAGGCATTCATTATTCCCACAAGGCTTTCACCACTTACTATTTCAAGGTTCAAACGCTGCATGTCCTTACACAGCTCGTTAGCAACTACTAACGCATTAACACTATGACTTGATTTCCTACTCAAGGCATCCGCAACTACATTGGCTTTTCCCTCATGGTACTGGATATCCAAATCATAGTCCTTAATTAATTCCAACCACCTTCGTTGACGCATATTCAAATCCTTCTGTGTGAAGATGTACTTCAAACTCTTGTGGTCCGTAAATATCCTACACTTCACACCATACAGATAATGTCTCCATATCTTCAATGCAAATACTATAGCTGTTAGCTCTAAATCATGGGTAGGGTAATTGGATTTATATGGCTTCAATTGCCTTGATGCATACGCAATAACCTTCCCATTTTTCATCAATACACACCCTAAACCATTCCTAGAGGCGTCACTATACACATCGTATGCACCACTCTCATCTGGTAAGGTTAACACTGGCGCGGTTGTCAAGCGCGTCTTTAAGGCTTGGAATGCTTCCTCACACTGGTCACTCCATTCAAACTTGGTTTCCTTCTTCATCAAGGTAGTCATGGGCTTGGCTATCATAGAGAAGTCTTGCACAAAGAGTCTATAGTAGCCAGCTAATCCCAGAAAACTACGAATGTCAGTCGCACTCTTGGGTGTAGGCCATTCACTGACAGCTTTCATCTTAGCAGGGTCGACTGCCACTCCTTCTTTTGACACAAAATGTCCCAAAATTACAACTCTTTCTAACCAAAACTCACACTTTGAGAATTTGGCATATAACTGGTTATCTCTCAAGGTACTCAACACCGATCTCAAGTGTTCCGCGTGATCTTCTTCACTCTCGAATACACTAGGATGTCATCTATGAAAACCACTACAAACTTGTCCAAATAGGCATGGAATACACGGTTCATTAAGTCCATAAATATTGCAGGGGCATTGGTTAACCCAAAAGGAATAACAGTGAACTCATAATGTCCGTATCTAGTTCTGAATGCGGTCTTTGGTATGTCATGGTCAGCGATTCTCAATTGACGATAACCTGAACGCAAATCGATCTTCGAAAAGATTCCTGCTCCTTTTAGTTAGTCAAATAGGTCTTCTATCCTAGGTAATGGATATTTGTTCTTGATTGTGACCTTATTGAGCTCCCTGTAGTCTACACAGAGCCTCATACTTCCATCCTTTTTTTTCACAAACAACACTGGTGCTCCCCAGGGCGATGCACTTGGCCTAATATAACCTTTCTCCAATAGATCCTCTAGTTGGCCTTTTAACTCATTCATTTCTGCTGGAGCCATTCTATAAGGTGCTTTTGAAATAGGGGCGGTTCCAGGTACTAAATCTATGGTAAAGTCAATAGGTCGATTGGGAGGCATCCCCGGGATCTCTTCTGGAAATACATCAAGGAATTCATTGACTACTGCAATATCCTCAGGCTGATCCTTGATCACATGCTCTAGGTTCCTCACATTACATAAGAAGGCTGGGTTCCCTTTACTGACTAACTTCACGAGTTCCATTGCCGTGATGATTCCTATGTTCTTAGGCTTACCAAAATGACGATATGACACTACTTTGCCTAGGCTAGACCTCAAGTGAACCTTCTGCTTCTCACAATCTATTTTGGCTTTGAACTTGGCCAACCAATCCATTCCTAGAATTACATCTAGCTCTCCTAACTCAAATTCGATTAGGTTAGATAAGAATACGGTCTTGGCTATGGTCATAGGCACATCTCTATGGATTTTGGTACACTTCACTATACTACCAGTAGGTATGACTATAGGTACTTCAATCGATTCAGGCTCTTTCAACCCTAATTTCCCCAAAGCATCTACTGATATAAAAGAATAAGTCGCACCAGAATCAAATAGAACTTTAACTGAAACGGAATTAATAGAAAAAGTACCCGCTATGACGTCGGAGGAAGTCTCCGCTTCTTGCCTAGATATCACATTCAACTTTCCTTGGGCAACTCCTTTGTTATAGCCACCTCCATTGGTGTTCCCACTGTTGTTTCGATTCCCATTCTGCTGTTGGTTCCCTCCAGGCTTTCCATGGTTCTGGTGATTGCCATTGCTATTGCCATTGTTACCACCTTGGTAGTTCCTTTGATTTCCACCTCCATTTCCCCCATTCCGGTTCTGATTATTCCGGTTATTGCCTTGGTGGTTACCTTGGTTAGGCTTTCCATTCTTAGAATAGCATTCATACTCCCTATGGCCTAACTTCTGACAGAATCTACAAGTCACCAAATTCCCATCACAATCTTTTCCAGGGTGATTCATGTTATAGCGCCTACATTCGTAGGTCCGTACTCCATTCCTTCTAGACTGATTTCCACCACCTTGGTTGTTGCGATTACCACCATTGTTAGCCCTAAACTGGAAATTCCCATTTCCTTTGTGCTTCTTAAAATTCCCCTGATTCTGATGGTTATTTCCTTGATTTGAGTTTCCACCATCCTTTCTCTTTTCAGCACTACCATTCTTCCTTTGTTGTAACCCATACAGGTGAGCAGCTTTTCCGTACAGGGTGTCTAATGAGGTAAAGGTCTCTCCAGACAACAACAGCTGTAAGTCCATGGTCAAACCATTCTCAAATCTTTGAGCCCTTAGCTCTTCCGTTGCCACCACTTCAGGTGCAAACCTAGACAGCTCTATAAACTTAGAATAGTATTCCGTCACAGACAGACTTCCCATTTTGAGTTCAATGAACTCCTGCGCATTTTGCTTCTTAAGGTAGGGTGGGTAAAACTTGTTCCTTAGTGCAGTTTTGAATGCTTCCCATCCAAAGTTAGGTGTGGCTCTAAGGGTATTTTCACATCGTTTCCACCACAGATCAGCTTCACCTCTCAGGTAGTACACAACACTATTCACCCTAAGGTTTTCGGGGCAATTCACAGCTACAATGAGTTTATCAAACTCTCTCAACCAGTTCTCCAACACACTTGGTTCAATCTCTCCGCTATATAGTGGAGGCTTGCTTTGAGCTATTTTCTTAAACATTTCCCCAGCCGGGTCATGCATTGGGTTTGCTCTGGTTTGAGCTAGGTCACGAACTACCTCAGCTAGTTGTCTAACCACTTCAGATATCTCTTGGCTAGCCATATCCCTTCTCCTGAATAAATAAAAAGGCTAACTTTAATATTGGTTGGACACGACATTACTAAGGTACTGGTTCTACAACGAACCTACTCACAACAATAACACACTTAGACGCCACCTAGGGGGAAGAGTCGGCGCCACTTTCGGGCCTTCTCACCCCACTATTCGATGCAAGTAAATTTAGATGGTTGCTACTAAACCACCTTGCACATAAAATTTCATTGAAGAAATAACAAATAATCCCTTTGCGATACCCACACGACTTAGAATTGAGAATTAAACTTAAAGGATAACGAAAAAGGAAATTCTATTCTTTTATTAAAACTCCAATGAATAAGTCTTACATCCACTAATGCCATAACATTTATTCTCCAACTATGATAAACTAAAACCATAAGTAGTAGCTTTGCCACTTTATTAATCAACGAAAAATAGAACTAAGGATTACATTTCTCTAGAGACTAACGTCATCA
Organism: Spinacia oleracea; assembly: GCF_020520425.1. NCBI lineage: Eukaryota > Viridiplantae > Streptophyta > Magnoliopsida > Caryophyllales > Amaranthaceae > Spinacia > Spinacia oleracea. Next base: position 50,426,585 of record NC_079488.1, read on the forward strand.
CGGCGATCATTTCTTTCCTTGTATTGCTCTGGAGTAAAGTCTTGATCATTAGGATCATCCAAGTCTTCTTCCGGATCCGAGTCTTCGTCCATAGCCTCATCATTTTGCTGTGGCTCACTATCAACCACATTATTCTCTTCAAGCTCATCTTCAGATCCACTGGATATCTCAATGGTTGGTTCAGGAACTATAGGGTTAGGATTCTCAATCTCTACCACATCATCATCATTATCCTCCTCAACATCACTGGCTTGCTCATCATGGATCATATCATCCTCACCATCACTTTCTATTCCTCCATAGCCCATACCTAGACCCGCAGAATACTTTCCATCCTCATAGCTATTTCCCGCAACCTCTAGGATAGTAGCAAGAACCTCAGAATCAAACGTCCACCTACCATCACTAGTCCCATATTTGTACCTATTAGGGGTACCATCACTATAATGCATGTCACTGAACCTATTCTTGAGGTCTATGTAGGGGTTCTTATGGGGTAAACAATGTATAATCATACTAGCCATCATATCTTTGTGCCTAAGGTGGGGCATGTTCTTGGTCGAAGCCAAATAGTCACAAGCAAACACGATCTTCTGAACATACGTGCGAGGAGTCTCATTATCCATCTTCTCTAAGTATCCTAAACTGGTGAACTTAGAAGGTAGCATCCTTAATTCCTGAAAATTCACAACTCAAAAGTCTTACTAACGCGTTTCCATAGAAATTTCCAACCCCAAAAGGATACAATAAATAGTTCGTGGAGCCATACAATTTCAATGCACAAATATATGCTCAACATGAAATATGATGCAATTAATCACGTAAAGCAAGATAAAACATGATTAGAACATATACATGGTAATTAATAATCCACATAATCACATAAAATGCATTCTTAGACTAATATGCCCTTTCTTAATCTACCCATTTCTCTCTTGAAAATAATATTAATTTTCGAAATTAATTAAGAAATAACTCCTAACGTAGTTGAAATTATTTAAATTAAAATCGAAAATGAATTAAAATTATCGATTAATTAAATAAATAACTGAATAATTTTCGGATAATTAAAAATAAAAAAAATAAATCCAAAAAAAATTTAAAATATAATTTCGAAAGAGATATTCGAATAATTCGGATAATTAAATAAAATAATTAAAATAATTCGGATAATTAAATAAAATAATTTCCGAAATTAAGAAAATAATTCGAATTTAATTCGAAATTTTTCGAATAAATAAAAAAAAATCGGAAGAATTAATTAAATTAAATAATAATTCAAACTCTTCAACTTATTTCAAACGACCCAAAATAATTGGTATTTGACCTTTAAAATATTGAGTACTCAAAATAATACGTTTTGACTTTAGGAAAATAATTTTCGAAAATCCTAAAGTTCCCCAATCGTAGTTTAAGGATTTACCACTATGCACTATTAATTAATGCAAAGCACCTATCAAACTAGAGCTCTGCAAATACCACTTTGTAACACCCTAATAATTCCCTGCTTTTATAAAACCATTTTCCAACTTAAAATAAAGGAATTACTAAAGCATTACCGCCACCGTGATAACGGTTAAGGCTATTACCAGAATTACGCAGCGGAATTAAATGTCAACTAAATTTTAAAAACCATAATTAATAAAATATCGAGGCCTCCTACAATTTGGAACCATAATGGCCCAAAACCCAGAATATAAATAATCCAAACATTTCAAACATAATTAAAATATTAAAGAAAATAGTTTCAAAAGACGAAAACATGCAACTCTCTCAATCATCCCAAGCCACATGATTTCGATCGTACTTGATCTACCAACCTGCTATATTATTCTACTCCCCAACAATGCAAGTGCAAATGATGGATCATCATAGGGTCATTAAGGCAAAGGCCATGACCGGAAACACACAAAGCACGTAGTCAGCAAAAGCTGAGTACTTACAAGCATAGAGTAATGAAACTAAGCATGCATCACTCACTAAATACTAATCAACATTCAAAAGCCATATAATAACAAATCAAACAATCATGAGATACAAGACTCGACTCTTGACTCGACTCTTGACTCACAATTTAATTAGAATAAGCTTCGAACGGGCCAAAAGAATAATCCACAAAGGGAAAAAGGTGATGGAGCCAACCAAACACCAAATATAATAATAATAAAATCGGGCCATACCAAGTGTCGGGCCATACCGACGGAATTCCTGCGCATAATATAAATGAAACAACGTCTTGTATCATTAGTAGGAGTACGAGCTTTCCGGCAAGACTCCCTCCATTGTTCATACTCAAGGTATATACGTTCCAAGAGTTTTGAAGCTTGTTCCGGTTGCACTTTACATTTATTAATATTTTAATAAAGGCGAACTCAAGACTCGACAACATGCATACATACAATTAATAAACAACAACCAAAACAATCTTATTTTAATGCTTTAAGACTTATGATCAACCAAGCAAGACACTTGTGATATTACTACCATGTTCCTCCTCACCAAAGTGAGACTCCACATCATGCATATTAACATGAGGGTTGTGCCCTTGCACGACAAATCCTAATTCATTTCATACATAACATTCCCAACTGAACCCTACATGTGCGGTGGCTTACGTGAGCTAACCCTTCACATGTGGTAAAATAAATAGTACAACGAGGTACAAATAAATGGCTCAAAGTATGCTAGACATCCCGTACAATAGCATACAAATAATTAATCCATCCCTTGCATGTGAATTTAACCATACATGCATAAATATTGAACAACATGATTGACAATGAAATCCATACTCATAATAATTTCAACATGCTTGTTCAACAATTAATTCAATAAATCCAACATCACAAAACACATGCTCGTTCACCAAAATAAACATGATTTCACATAATGTAATTCACATCATCAACAATCATGTAATGTCATCGACAAAAAGGTGTGGTCGCCCTAGACTTGTACGTACCTTGAATACCTAAGCGTAGGGGCCACTTTGCAATAACGAGCACTCAACTAGAAATCACCTCCTATCATCAAAATAATGAAACTTAAATTATTTCCATGTTCATTAAATTTCCAGCAACTTTATAAAATTTAAAACTTCCTTTAGACTTTAGAATTCAATCTTTTTTCAATATAATAAAGTCGTTTCAATTTGCAAAATCAATCCCTAGTACAAAAACATACTTTTTCCGCCTTTAAAATCAACAAAAACCAACACTTTAAACCTTTATTCAAATCTGAAAATATAATTGATTATCATAATTAAAATCATCACCTAATTATGCTAATCAATTGACTCATTAGGTCTAGGTTAAAACCCTAACTTGAAAATCCCAATAACACTAGTTTAATATCATAAAAATCCATGCTGTATTAAATAAACAAATCTGAAAATTTATCCTTTAATAATTAAAACAAACCTAATGAATCACAACACACAAATCCTCAAACCACGGTATTCATAACCGGTTCCCAGCATTTTATTTACTCAAAACAATATTAATATAATAATTTAAAATACGGAATTTAAATAGAATAGGTAAGGAAGAAGAGAATTATACCAATCCGGCCTATAGCACGGAACAATCACGAATTGGGGTGATTGGGCCAAAAGAGATTGGAAAACGAACACGAACAACAACACAAACACACACACGCAATCGTGTGTGTGCGCGCAGCAGCGAAGGGACGAGGCACGGGGCGCGCGCTGTGCGCGAGGACGAGGGCAGCAGGGGCGCGCGTTGTGCGCGAGGAGAGGGCGAGAGAAGGCGAGAGTGTGGCTGGGCGCTATGCGCGCGGGCCCGAGCGAGAGAGCGAGGGAAGTGAGGGTGCTGCGCGCGAGGCACGAGCGAGAGAGTGAGGGAGGTGAGGGCGCTGCGCGCGAGGGCACGAGCGAGAGAGTGCAGCGCTGAGCGTGAGGCCGAGCAGCACGAGAGCACAGCAGCACGGGCACGGGGTTGTGTGCGTGCGTGCGGTGTGCCGAGCAAAGAGAGGAGAGGAGTGAGGTGCAAGAAATCAAAAAGGGGCTTTATGAAATTTTAGGGGTTTATTTAATGATGGGGAGTCCTATTTATAGGCTCCCTAATCCCTTGATGGGCTAGGCTTAGGATATTTAAGTTGGGCTTAGGAATTAAATGAATTGGGCTAGCTTAGGACTTGAATTAAATACTTTTGATTGGGCTCGTTTAATAAAATGAATTGGACTTTTTATTTAAAACCCAAAGCTTTAAAAATCATTTGCAACTCATTTAATTTCCCGACTCAAGAATTAAATTCGTTTCGTAATTAATTAAAATAATAAATATTCTAATTAATTAAAATACATTAAATAAAATGCATTTAAATATTATTTAAACGATAATAAATCGTAAAATGCTTTATAAATATAATAAAATATATTTATAAATATTATAAAAATACGAGGTATTACAATTACCGAATTAATTCAAATGTAATTAATTAAATCGATAAATAAGAAAATAATGTAAGAGTCACGAATAATTACAAGCCTTCTCTATTTATTACACTGAGGGTAGTTCACAATCGTTGAAGTAAATAGAAGCATCATCAGCTTGTGTTACTTGTTTACATCTTTCTAGATTCACATTTTTCGGTGGAGAAATGCTTAGAAGCTAGAATCAACATTAAAATTGAGACGTTCCTTTCATTCAGTTGACATGAAAAAGTACGCAGTAGTTATTAACATTTTTCAAAAATAATGAGCAAGCTGCAGGCATGACATGAAGCAGCATGAAGATGGGAAATCAGTAAACGGGAGAGATTGATGTCTCTATGCATATTCCTGCATGTTGACCAGTCATGATTGAGATTTTCAGAAATCTTCTAGAGCATAATTCTAAACATATAGAAAAAGACATCACCCACCCCTAACCTCATTGAAGCATGAATGCATGATACAAATTCTAGATAACAAGCTTGTACAGTAAGGATCAATATCTAAATCTACACTAGACTCCAAGATGATAGATTCTTGAGAGAAGAAGACACCAAATCCAGATAAACAATATTCATTCATACTCCGACTTGTTAATATCATACAAACCTGGATTTCGTGTTAGTTGGAAATAGGAGATGCTATAATCTTGTATTCAGAGTTCCTTGAGTCTTTCCTCTACCAAATCGTTCTAGAAGTGTGAGGAACGCTTCTCTTTATTTGAAGGAAAGTGTTGCCACTTTACATAACAATTTCCCTGTCACTGCTTGCCAACCTCACATTTCATGTAGACAATCTCTCAGCACTTCACCACACAATTTTGAATGCATAACTGACATGCAAACCAGACATGAAATAAACTCTGAGCCATGAATGGTGATGTAGATATAAGAGTGACACACACACAAAAGAAAAAGAATAACTTAAGTGCAGTGTATTTAGGTGGAAGGCAGCATCATCAACTCAATTTACCAGGACTACCGTGAAAACTTACACAAAGTTTGATATTGTCAATACTCTTCAGTTCATCTTCCAGAAAGACAACTGTTAAAAAACACTCTGACGTAAAACAAAGCTAAACAGGGAAGAGCATGGAAAATTGAATGCAGCTATACAAATTTGCACGAGTTACATTGCCACCGGCTTCTTCTCTGTTTGTGGACCAAGAGAGTTCACAAAGACATTTAATCTGTGGCAACGAAATTCTTTCATAAAACAAGAAAAATCGCAATTCGCATGTTCGCAAGTCCCAACTCAAATGCAAACTGAAGAATCAAGATTTTAAAAGAAAATCAGAGGTGCGCTCTCATGTCAAATTTAATAAGAAGAGGAAAACATATGACAGATGCGATTTCTTTTATTCAATGGCTCTCAAAGTGAAGGTTAAAACACACTCTGTCAAACAGAAGACAAGAACAGTTTTAAGAACAAATTGAAGTTTTCAACACACAAATCCATGAAAGACAAATAGTTTTTTTTATTACAATTTAAAACCAGTTACAGAAAAGTCTGTCATGCTGGCTGCAACTAGGAAAAACAAAAGAATGGAGGAGCAGATTAAGGTCATGGAGTTGAAGCTTGATGATCAGTCAAAGAAGCAAGACTTGTTTTCTCAAAACCAGGAAGCCTTCAGATCAGAAACTGAACAGATCAGAAACTGATCAGTAGGAAGCAAAAAAGGATGCATCTTTTCAGGTTTGACTCTACCAATCCATAGAGTTTACTCAACTAATGCTAAAAAAAATCCATAAGCAGCACCTGATCTCTTCCAAAAAAAATTGCAAAAGCAACTGAGACTTTCCTAGGTTATTACATAAACAATTAGGGTATCAACTAGATTATTAAATGTCTCAGTCCTTAAATTCCTATTTGATGCGAATATGTGACAACTCAGCCGCCATTTAGGATGTATAATGAACCACTGCACTCTGCATTTTGCACAAAAGAACCTTTTTTTTAAAGGGAAGATTTTGCCCAAAAGAACCTATTTAATAATATAACACTATGGCTCCATACATCTGACCCTAAACCTGCCTAAGGAGAAACCTCACTAGAGGTATAAATGTAATGGTAATAACCTCAAGCAAGATCACCAAATGCTGTAAACCCTGATATCTATCTAAACGATATTAGTTAGACTATGTACACCATGAATCATCCCTGTGCTAAGACCCAATGCTGTGTGCCTGTGTGTACAGATTATAATGACTAAACTGATCTTAAAACATTCTATACCTCAGGACTGTGTGTACAGATTATAATGACTAAACTGATCTTAAAACATTCTATGTCTCAGGACTGATATCTGTCTAAACGATATTATAATGACTAAACTACGTCATGCATTAATCCAACAACAGAACTGGTTGTTCAAATATCACACATGAGAAGTAGATGTTGCACCTACCTCAATATCTCCATCAATGTATGCCTTGTTGTCATCGTTATCTGCCTAGCTGGATCTTTCTGTTAAGTCCAAAATGAACACTCGTTAGACCTAAAGACAAAAACCATTGGTCCATCAAAATTTCCACTTTTTTTCCACCTCCATCACATATACCCATGATGTACCAACCCATTAAAGACAACAATTTCAATCATTTTTCCATATTATCTGACAAGTATCCCCCAACTACAGATATTTTACAGGATCATTATGTTCAAGGCTTTGTTAACAAAGGTTATGTAGAAACAAATCATAGATGTCATGAAGAAATTGAATGTTAGCCACCTCTATCTGCCTCCGCGTTCTTGCAACATCTAGTGGACATGTGGCAGCTGCAGCAAGGGTGCCTGTAATTAATCCACCAGCAAAATTTGCACCTACAACATTCGCGGCATTCATTTCATCCAGAAAGTAAGTCTCGGGTCAATAACAAATACAAACATGAACTCAATTCCAGTTAGCAAATGCTGCAAAGCTCGGATAATCTCAAATAAACCCAAATGAAGCATATAATTGAAAAAGAGAAACAACACAAATATGATTACTATTTCAGAAATTCTCCTTGAATCAATACAATCTTGACAAATTAAGCTTTCAAATTTTTTATACAGGACAAAAGATTAAAAAGCTGGAACATAAACCCTAGAGAGAGATAATTGAAACGGAAAGAGCGAAAATAAGAGGAAGAAGAGGAGACAGAGAGAGAGAGTTAGTACCGAGAGCGAGGCGGAGGGCAGGGAGGTCGCCGGACTGAGAGACGGTGGCGAGTTGGCGAAGGTGGGGAGGAGTGTCGTCGAATTGAGCGTCAACGATATGACCATCTTCCACGTCGGTGACTCGCTTTCTCTTCCTCGAACTCGACTGCTCGACTGCTCGGATTGCTGGTGGCTGCGGCCTGCGTTGGATGCGGCGAAGAGAGAGAGGGAGCAGGGAGATGGTTTGCAGGGTGAGAGCAGGGAGGAGAGGCAGTGTTGGTTTTTTTTTTTAGTTCCTAAAGGTTAAAGGGTGCCTTTGTTTGGAGTTAAAATTCAGATTTTAAATTATTATTTTTTTTTAAAAAAAATTTGTTCTTAAAAGTTGCCCTTGTTTAATAAGGGCAACTTTTGATGAGCAACTTATAAGGATTTTTCCTCTAGTGCTGAGCTCTTCCGTTGCCACCACTTCAGGTGCAAACCTAGACAACTCTATGAACTTAGAATAGTATTCAGTTACAGACAGACCCTCCATTTTGAGTTCGATGAACTCCTGCGCCTTTTGCTTCTTCAGATAAGGTGGGTAAAACTTGTTCCTTAATGCGGTTTTAAATGCTTCCCACCCAAAGTTAGGTGTGGCTCTAAGGGTATTCTCACATCGTTGCCACCATAGATCAGCTTCACCTCTTAGGTAGTACACAGCACTGTTCACCCTAAGGTTTTCGGGGCAATTCAAAGCTACGGTAAGCTTATCAAATTCTCTCAACCAGTTTTCAAGCACACTTGGTTCAATCTCTCCGCTATACAGTGGAGGCTTGCTTTGAGCTATTTTCTTAAACATTTCCCCAGCCGGATCATGCACTGTTAGGTTATGATACATATGACATTTACATAAATCATGCGGAAACAACCATTAACCCAGGAATCATATTATTTACACATAATCATATAGCATAATTAGATGCATACTCTTTGTTGCGTGCCCTCCCTAGCTGCGCCCGAACCGAACAAGAACAAGTCTTTTAGGACTCCAAATGTCGTCCCTCCGTAGATAGTCCACAGCACGTCCGGATCCGCCTTAAGATTGACCAACTAGAATCGCCCTTAAGGTACTAGAAAATTCGGCACTTTTATGAGCAAGATGTGTTTTAATTTTCTCTCAAAAAACTCACTTTTGAATACTTTGAAACTTGTATATAAATTATGACCCCTAGGCCTTTATTTATAGAGTTATGGAAAAGGAATCGTAATCCTAGTAGGATGCGAATTAATTGGAATTAGAATTCTACATGAATTCTACTTAATCAATTTATCCAATAGGAATAGACATTTAATCATACACTGACTCTTGCAGATTCAGGAATCTCGCATGAGCTCAAACTCACACACACACGGCAGCCACAAGGGCTGCCCACGCATGCGAGCAGCAGCCCACGCAGCGCGGCCCACGCATGCGCGGCCTTGTGCGCGCTGGGCTGTGGCGTGCGTGCTTGCTGGGCGATGGCCTGGCTTCGTGCTGGGCCTTCGTCCGGCAGGCCTCGTCCGATGCTAATTCGTACGATACGCTTCCGATTAAATTTCCATTTCCGGAATCTATTTCCGATACGAACAATATTTAATATTTCCGATTCCGGAATTAATTTCCGTTTCGAACAAATATTTAATATTTCCGTTTCCGGAATTATTTTCCGATTCCGGTAATATTTCCGATTCTGACAATATTTCCGTTTCCGGCAATATTTCCGATTCTGGTAATATTTCCATTTCCAATAATATTTTCCGATACGTACCATGTTTCCGTTTCCGGCAACATCTACGACTTGGATAATATTCATATTTCCGATACGATCCATATTTCCGTTTCCGGCAATATCATCGTTTCCGGAGTATTCATTTCTTGCCTGTGACGATCTTAGCTCCCACTGAAACCAAGATCCGTCGGTTCCGAATATTCATAGATGGAGTATTTAATGCCATTAAATACTTGATCCGTTTACGTACTATTTGTGTGACCCTACGGGTTCAGTCAAGAGTAAGCTGTGGATTAATATCATTAATTCCACTTGAACTGAAGCGGCCTCTAGCTAGGCATTCAGCTCACTTGATCTCACTGAATTATTAACTTGTTAATTAATACTGAACCGCATTTATTAGACTTAACATAGAATGCATACTTGGACCAAGGGCATTATTTCCTTCAGTCTCCCACTTGTCCTTAGGGACAAGTGTGCATTTCCTAATTCCTTTGTCGCTCGATGCTTGCTCTTGAACATAAGGTAAGAGTTGTCATCCTTATTATGTCCAGAGGTGTTCCTCGGTTTCAGAGTTCAACTGATCAAATAAACAGATAATCATAGCCTATGATTCATCCGAGCACGGCCATGCATTTCACAGTTTCTAGCTCTCCGAGTGGCCTTGTACAACTTTTAAGCATCTCATCCCGATTTATGGGAGGACAATCCCAATCTTGCGATCTTGAGATTAGACTTCGTTTGATAGGTGATTACCTGAGCGTTGCCTTTATAGCCTCCTTTTACGGTGCGACGGTTGGTCAACGTCAAAGCAACCAGTTCTCAAACAAGTAATCTCAAATCACTCAGGTATTGAGGATTTAGTGTCTAATAATTTAATGAAATTTACTTATGACAGACTTTCATCTCTTACAGTAAAGTTTCATAGGTCTTGTCCGATACTAGTCTTCCCAAAGTAAGTATCTATGCAAATGATTATGACATTGCCATGTCCACATAGTTCAAGAAACAGAACTACTAGTCATCTTGCATTCTAATCGTCTAACGTTTTCTATGCGTCCAATTTTATAGAAAACTCCGATTAGGGACCATTTTCAACCTTTGACATTCAAGTTCACTTGATAGACATTTCTTAGTCACAGGACTGGTCCTGACAGTCTATCTTGAATATATCGTCAAATTGAAGGGACTCATCATTTAATACTAAACCAAGATTAAATGGAATATGAAAATACATTTCATATATGATAAATGTTCAACCCCAATGTTTTACAACCATGGGCCTCAAACCCATCTTTAAAACAGTTCATGGAATTCAAAGTTATGCTTGATTTCCAGTGCTACAACGTGAGTGTTGCTTCTCACTTGTTGCATAGGTTTAGTTATCATGCTTTGCCAATCTTAATATCTTTTTCATCGAATGTTCTTCGAGATATGATGATAAGATCTTTTGAGTTTGTTTATTATGTGATCTAGTCTTTCTTACTTCGATAGTGGTTCTACGCATTTTGCAATGAAGAATCATCAAGTTAGCAGACATGTGATCCACCCAAGTTCAATGAAGAACTCATTAATATAAACAACTCTGTTTTATTGCTTCTTAGGCAATAATTACTTTTACTTCAACTGTATAGGTTGCTAGTGATGCTTTGTTTGGATTTACCTATCCAAGCAGTTCATAGATATGTGGAAGACTCTCCAACTATATCTTAGAACATAGAAATTATTATTTTAATTTCCCACGCAACAACTCATGGTCTCCAATCCATGTTGCCATTTCAAAACACGATGCTCTATAGCTCGTCCTTATCAATGGTTAACTCCAAAGGGTCTTGCTTGATCCTTTGCCAGTGTTTATGCGTGTAGCATCAATATTTAGCATATCTTTATTTCCTTGAATCAAGAACTATTCCTATGTACCTTTTCAAGTACCATAAGTATTCTTGATCTCAATCTAGTTGATCTTTTACTTAGATCAATAGAGATTGGTATATGTTCGTCATGGCTAAAGTCATACGACACGTTTTTGGCGATCCTCATATTATATCATACATGATAAATTCTTTTGGAGAATAATTCCCAATTGAATTCTATTCATGTAACTTTAGCTTATCTAATTTCAGTAGATACTAAATTCAGCTAAATTCTTTGACATATAATATAGGTTAAGAATCTTATTTAGATCCTTTGATGTTTAACTTAGTAAATGCTTATACATAGTTCAAACATCCTTTACTTAGATTTATTCACATGGGTCGAATATCTCCAATGGAGATTTTCGTGTTTGATTTAGTAAATGCCATTACTTAATCCAAAACAATATCGTAAGATCTTTGTAAATAGATCTTAATACCCAGTATGTACTAAGTTTCGCCATGGTCCATCATTGATGAATAATTTCAAATCTAAGTCATTAGCATTTGAATGTTATTTCACAATAGAGAGATATGTGTGTGATACACATAGGACCAAATAAGTTTTTATGTACTCCCACTAAACTTCTTATACATCTATAAGAATCATGTGTATTTTATGAAACTAAAATTCTTATTAGCTTCACTTAAAATACAGTTCCAATTCCCAATTGCTTGCTTAAATCTGTACTTAGATTTTATAAGCTAGCTTTCCTTTTCAAGCATTTATTTGGATCCACAAATCCTATGACATGCCATGTACATAGTTTATTCCAACATTTGATTGAGGAATACTTTTGTCATCCAATTGCCATATTTACCAATATGCAATCATTGCTTGAATTATAGACTTGAAGCATTACGATTTTGCATGAGGTTTCAACACAATCCACATTGCTTGTAACTTTTAGCAACTAATCTAGCTTTGTGTGTGAACACAATTCCATGTTTGATGGTTTTTATCCTTAAAACAAACTTGCAACCAATAGGTGTGAAACTATTCTTGCAAATCAACAAAATTTCAATTTTGTCATCAAAACATTGAGTATGTTTTATGGCCTCTAACCATTTTAGGGAATCTGGGTTTCGTCATAGCTTTCTTACAAGTCACAAACTCATTAATCTACATGATAATAGTTTGACTGCAAGTTGTAGGTTTCTTCACTATCTAATGGAAGAATCGCATAGTTTCATTGACCTGATCTCTATGTTTCTTCACTATCTAATAGAAGAATCTCATAGTTTCAGTGACTTGAATTCTATGCCTACTTGGGTATAGAACATCAAACAATAGAATATCAATAGCTACTTGAAAGTCCTTTGAATATTCTGTTCTCCTTGAAGCACTTGTAAAGTCTTCTAAGAGATGTCTATTCTTTAAAGCCACTTCTAAAGTCTTAAAGAATAAGTTCGGATTTTCTGAAGCACTTCGAAAAGCCTCCGGAATGTCCGTTTTATGTTTGTTGTTCGCCTCGAAAACTTTCGAGGTCTATTTTCTCCCACTTGTCATTTTGGAAACGAATCTCCAAAAGGACATTATTTCGAGCAAACAAACATTATGTTCTCAAAAATTTGTGGTAGAAACAATACCCTTGTGTCTCATTTGAATAAATCACAATGAAACATATATCTATACTTGGGCCTTAGTTTGTTGAATAACAAACACTAAGCTCCCACTGAGTTTTGCAACTCTCTAGATATATTTTATGAAAAGTTATTCTGAAATTACTTTTCAATAGCTTTGACGAATTTGGTTTAGTTTGGTGGTAGTTGAGCATTTTGTTTTAGAAATTATAGGAAAAGTCTTTATGATCCATCATTGATCGAATCAAGTACTAATTGACTTTTGATTATTCCAACTAAGATATGCCATATCTTAAGGACCTAGATTGTGAAATTACAACACACAATCATTGATGATCATATTTGGTCTCAAGTAATCATCAACATGATCTAACCTAGATCTTTATGATTTCTTGCCAAGTGGATTTTATACTTCTGAATCTTTGAACTAGCCAAACAGATTCAACTTATATCACATTTGAGTAAATAAACCTATATTCACTCAAATCCATGTGAAATAATAAAGTCATAAAACCTTTCTTTAGCTTTGAACTCTATCGTCTAGGCGTTCTAACAATAGTTCATATTCTTTGTTACTTTCAACAAGTAAGACTAGCTTGTCTTAAGTTGATCTAGAAATCAACCAACTTTCAAAAGTCCATCAAAATAGAGCTTATGAATGTTAACTTGTTGATATGGTCTAAGCAACAATGCCAAAGATTTAATGGAACTCAAATCAAGGGTTTGATTTGAACCTAGTAAAGTTCTTTAAAGAGTTGTTTGTTTTAATCAAGCATATTGACTCAACCAGTAATTGACCATTTCATTCAAATAAACAAACAAACAAGCATTGTTTTTGTTCTTCTGAATGTGAGTCTTTCTGTGTTTGAAGCAGAAATTTAGGTATGCTGATTATGGAACAAAATAGCCATTAAGTTCCAGCCTTGAAAGGACTTAAAACAAACTAGATGACCCTACAACTAATGTAGCATTGCCATGCTTCATTTCCCACTTGTAGGTCATTTGTGTATCCTAGCTTCCATTATTTGAGTTATTACCGAAGTAAGAACCTCAAGCGGTATATGATACCAAGGAAGTTTGATTGCTAGGTCACTTCTCTTTAAACATAAATTTATAGGTAGAAACGGAATCGTAAATTCCTTTCATTTGTTCCTCGTTTTCCTATTTCTTGTACCCTTTCTTATAGTCTTAAGAATTGAATTCTTTAGTGTTGACTTTTATACTTTGTTAGACATGTCCAATGTCACCAACAAGGTTCTTTACCATTTTAATTTATGTTGAATATTCTGTTTCAACTAGATGATCTTACCAGAAGCTTCTAAAGTTCTCTAAGCATCGATCTATTCGAATGTCTAGGAACTAGACTTATTCGAGAATTAAATGGAAAAAGGATTTTAGGTTGTTAACCATTGGTAAAGCTGAGCGTATTAAACTCAATGCTTTATGATCTCAAAACTACAGTGTATTTTGAATTCACAAGCACCAATTGGTTTGCTATTCTATTTTGATATTCGAAAACAACCATAAAAGTCGATATAAGAAACGTACATTTTAAATTGCTCACTTTCTCTCTTTTCCGTGAATCGTTCTTGGATTCACTACCAATCGAGGAAATTTACTGTTACCTTTCTAAAAGGATTTATTGCAGTGCAAGATATTTAATTATAAACAATAATTAAAACATACATTGAAGCATGCAAAGTCTAAACATTTATCATGAATAATAACTTGAAATTAAAGCAACCATGCAATTCAAACAAGTTATTAGCATTTTACTCGATTTTATTGTTCCGGCAGGTGTGAATAAAATGATTCCAAGATCCTAAAATCATTGAAGAACTAAGCACAGTTTGTCGACTTAATCCTAAAACATTTTAGGTAAGCAAAAGCCTTTTGCTAATAGTCTAGAAACTACTCTTGGTTGATAGGTACGTCTAAGAACTTATTAGGTAAACCTATCGATTTTGCCACGACATAAAAGGACTCCTTACTTATATCGTTGAGTTTCACCAAAACTAACATGTACTCACAATTATTTGTGTACCTTGCCCCTTTAGGACCAATAAGTAACACCTCGCTGAGCGAAAACTATTACTAGATTGATGTAAAGGATATCCAAGCAAGTGTATATTTTGGCATGGCACCTTTTAACTCAATTTTTAAGTTTGGAACTTAAGGCTCTTACTATGTTGGTTAGATTTTAAGTGAACTAAAATCCTTAATCATGCAACATAATCAAGCCACGATCTTATGCATAATTAAGACATATTTAAGGCAATAAATAACTTAAAGCATGCATAAGATAAATGTGATCTAGTATGGCCCGACTTCATCTTGAAGCTTTAACTTCAAAGTCCGTCTTGAAAATCTCCGTGGGAGGCACCATTTTCTTCAAATAGGATAAGCTATAACTAATTACAACTATTTGATGGTACGTAGACCATATTTGAATTGAAAAATAACTTTGGTACTTTAGACCAATTACATTCAAATTAATAGTACGCAGACCATATTTTCTATCCTATTTGGGCCATACTAGTCACTTCATAACCTGCAAAACAGTACATATACAATATATACCATTCACCCATTCATTATCATGAATGGCCCACATAGCTGGTTAGTTAAACACATTATGCATCACGTAAACATTTGCAGCAATTAATCAAGGGCACCAATAATCTACCAATTATTCAGTCCTTATTAATTCTAATCGAGTTGTTTTAACCTTAAGGATTTGTAGACCTAATCAAGAGTTTATGACTAAAAAGTGCTCCCACTCAAACCAATAAATTCATATGCTTTACTAATTTTAAACATAAAATTGTATTTCTAGTCTAACCGGAAACATACAAATTTAATTAAAATTTAAAGCTCATATAAATCTATAATTGAATCCAAAATTTAATTTAATTTCAGTCGCATTTAAATTAATTCATGATTTTAATTTTAGTAAAATAATTAGAATAAATTCCATTTATTATAATTATAATATTCAAAATTAAAATCCAAGAAATTAATTTAAATTATTAATTTTAAAATTAATTAAAATTACGTGAACTGAAATTTTCAAATTAAACATTCAAAACGATCTAATCGAAACGCAAACACCCTACGCGTTGCACGCCCATGGGCCGTACGCACACAGCCATTGCTGGCCATGTGCGCGCAGCCCATGCGCTCGTCGCATAGCTGCTGCTGTCCTATCCGCAAGCCTCCGCACAGCGCCCACCGCACGCGAGCTATCGCTCGCAGCGCGCGCGCGTTACCGCGCTCGCTGGTGCGCGAGATCGCTCGCTGGTGCGCGCGAGCCATCGCTCGCTGGGGCGCTGCATCGCTCGCTGGTGCGCGCGAGCCATCGCTCGCTGGCGCGCGAGATCGCTCGCTGCGCGCGCGCGAGCCATCGCTCGCTGGTGCGCGACATCGCTCGCTGGGCGGGCGACGTCGCGCGCTGTGCGCGCGAGTGATGCTGTGCGCAGCGCTCGTGGCACGCGAGCTTGCGCTCGCTGCGCACGAGGTTGCGCGCTGTTGTGCGAGGCAGCGCGCGCTGTGGCG
This sequence comes from Spinacia oleracea, assembly GCF_020520425.1. Lineage (NCBI taxonomy): Eukaryota > Viridiplantae > Streptophyta > Magnoliopsida > Caryophyllales > Amaranthaceae > Spinacia > Spinacia oleracea. The sequence goes on from NC_079488.1 coordinate 50,442,979, forward strand.
CAGCTCGCTTGCTGCCCACACGCGACTGCCTTGGCTCGCCTTTCGCCCATGCCCATCCGTTCATTGCTCGTGGCACACGACACAAGGCAGGGCTGCTGCCTTGTGCTCGTGCACTACGCCCTTGCTCATTGCATTCGTGCCGCACGGGCGACGAGCTCCCTTGCTCGTCGTCGCATGCCCGCATTATACAACACCCCTTAAGGGTAACACGAAGCGTCCATTGCTTCGTGCGTGCAAGTTATTTGAACGAATCGCATAAAAATTTAAAATTTATATTCAAAATTAATGACAAATTAATAAATAATATTAATTTCATAATTTTAGGGCGAAAAATCGAAAATTTATTATCCAATTGATTTCCGATTGATATGGATTCAAGTCTAGGTCATAAAAATTTAAAATTTATCGTAAATTTACAATTTTTATGGTGGTTTTTAATCATAGGTTTCTAATTAAATTACAATTAATTATGAAAATCAAATTAATTCTAAATTATTCTAATTTTCAACAAATTAATCATAATTACAAATTAGATTGCATAATTAACAAGACTAGGCATTCAAACTTGTTAAACATATGCAGTAGGTCAATCAAAAATTCAAGATTTATCAACAGGAATCGCAAATATTTAATTTAACATCTTAAATTTACGAAATTTTGCATCCGAAAAACTAAAACCTTCGAAAAGTCATAGTTAGGCTTCGAATTTGAGAATTCTGGGTTCGGCAGAAAAATACTATTTTTGTCAAAATTTTAGAATGCCTTTTACATGCGGAATTGACACAAAAATCACTCAATTCGGATGAGTAATGAAGAAACTGCCGAAAAACTGCGTACATATAATTAAATAAACGCAATTTGCAATTAATTAACAATTACGAAAATTAATCACCCCTTTTAATTCTTGCAAATTTGTAATATTTAACCATGTTCATGCAATTTAGATTATGAAAATAATAAGGGGCTCGTGATACCACTGTTAGGTTATGATACATATGACATTTACATAAATCATGCGGAAACAACCATTAACCCAGGAATCATATTATTTACACATAATCATATAGCATAATTAGATGCATACTCTTTGTTGCGTGCCCTCCCTAGCTGCGCCCGAACCGAACAAGAACAAGTCTTTTAGGACTCCAAATGTCGTCCCTCCGTAGATAGTCCACAGCACGTCCGGATCCGCCTTAAGATTGACCAACTAGAATCGCCCTTAAGGTACTAGAAAATTCGGCACTTTTATGAGCAAGATGTGTTTTAATTTTCTCTCAAAAAACTCACTTTTGAATACTTTGAAACTTGTATATAAATTATGACCCCTAGGCCTTTATTTATAGAGTTATGGAAAAGGAATCGTAATCCTAGTAGGATGCGAATTAATTGGAATTAGAATTCTACATGAATTCTACTTAATCAATTTATCCAATAGGAATAGACATTTAATCATACACTGACTCTTGCAGATTCAGGAATCTCGCATGAGCTCAAACTCACACACACACGGCAGCCACAAGGGCTGCCCACGCATGCGAGCAGCAGCCCACGCAGCGCGGCCCACGCATGCGCGGCCTTGTGCGCGCTGGGCTGTGGCGTGCGTGCTTGCTGGGCGATGGCCTGGCTTCGTGCTGGGCCTTCGTCCGGCAGGCCTCGTCCGATGCTAATTCGTACGATACGCTTCCGATTAAATTTCCATTTCCGGAATCTATTTCCGATACGAACAATATTTAATATTTCCGATTCCGGAATTAATTTCCGTTTCGAACAAATATTTAATATTTCCGTTTCCGGAATTATTTTCCGATTCCGGTAATATTTCCGATTCTGACAATATTTCCGTTTCCGGCAATATTTCCGATTCTGGTAATATTTCCATTTCCAATAATATTTTCCGATACGTACCATGTTTCCGTTTCCGGCAACATCTACGACTTGGATAATATTCATATTTCCGATACGATCCATATTTCCGTTTCCGGCAATATCATCGTTTCCGGAGTATTCATTTCTTGCCTGTGACGATCTTAGCTCCCACTGAAACCAAGATCCGTCGGTTCCGAATATTCATAGATGGAGTATTTAATGCCATTAAATACTTGATCCGTTTACGTACTATTTGTGTGACCCTACGGGTTCAGTCAAGAGTAAGCTGTGGATTAATATCATTAATTCCACTTGAACTGAAGCGGCCTCTAGCTAGGCATTCAGCTCACTTGATCTCACTGAATTATTAACTTGTTAATTAATACTGAACCGCATTTATTAGACTTAACATAGAATGCATACTTGGACCAAGGGCATTATTTCCTTCATGCACTGGGTTGGCTCTAGATTGAGCTAGGTCTCGAACTACCTCAGTTAGTTGTCTAACCACTTCAGAAATATCTTCGTTAGCGATATCCCTTCTCCTGAATAAATAGAAGACTAACTTTAATATTGGTTGGACATGACATTACTAAGGCACTAGTTCGACAACGAACCCACTCACAACAAGAACACAATCACACGTGCCCTAGGGGAGTTGGCCCCACTTTTGGGCTTTCTCACCCAACTATTCGATGCATGTAATTTAGATGGTTGCTACTTTGACCACCTTGCACATAAAATTTCACTGAAGAAATAACCATTAACCCCTTTGTGATACCCACAAAACTTAGAATTGAAAATTGAACTTAAGAGATAGCGAAAAGGAAATTCTATGCGTTTATTAATGCTTCAATGAATAGGTCTTACATCCACCAATGATATAACTTTTATTTCTCCAACTATAACAGAACTAACAACCATAAGTAGTAGCTTTGCCACTTTATTATTCAACGAAAAATAAATAACTAAGGATTACATTTCTCTAAAGACTAATGTCATCACGACGATCATTTCTTTCCTTGTATTGCTCTGGAGTAAAGTATTGATCATTAGGATCATCCAAGTCTTCTTCCGGATCAAAGTCTTCATCCATAGCCTCATCATCCTGTTGTGGCTCGCTATCAACCACATTGTTCTCTTCAAGCTCATCCTCAGATCCACTAGATATCTCAATTGTTGGTTCAGGAACTATAGGATTAGGATTTTCAATCTCCACTACATCATCATCATCACCATCGTCGTCCTCCTCAACATCATTTGCTTGCTCATCATGGATCATGCCATCCTCACCATCACTTTCTACTCCTCCATAGCCCATACCTAGACCCGCAGAGTACTTCCCATCCTCATAGCTATTCTCCGCAACCTCTAAGATAGTAGTAAGAACCTCAGTATCATACTTCCACCTACCATCTCCAGTCCCATATTTGTACCATTTAGGGGTACCATCAATAAAATGCATGTCACTGAACTTGTTCTTAAGGTCTATGTAAGGGTTCTTATGGGGCAAACAATGAATAACCATACTAGCCATCATATCTTTGTGCCTAAGGTGGGGCATATCCTTGGTCGAAGCAAAATAGTTGCAAGCAAACACGATCTTCTGGACATACATGTGCGGAGTCTCGTTATCCATCTTCTCTAAGTATCCTAGACTGGTGAACTTAGAAGGTAGCATCCTTAATTCCTGAAAATTCACAACTAGAAAGTCTTACTAACGCGTTCCCATAGAAATTCCAACCCAAAAAGGATACAACAAGTAGTTCGTGAAGCCATACAATTTCAATGCACAAGTATATGCTCAACATGAAATATGATGCAAATAATCACATAAAGCAAGATAAAACATGGTCAAAACATATACATGGAAATTAATAAATCACATTGTCACATAATATGCATTCTTAAACTAATATGCCCTTCTTAATCTACCCATTCCTCACTTGTAAATAATATTAATTTTCGAAATTAATTAAGAAATAACTCCTAACTTAGTTGAAATTATTAAAATTAAAAATCGAAAATTAATAAGAATTATTAATTAATTAAACAAATTAATTTCGGATAATACTTAAGGAAATCCGATTTTTTTTTTAAATCCCAAAAATTCGAAAAAAGAAATTCGAGTGAATAAATAAATAAAATAAAATAAATTCGGATAATTAACAGGAAAATCCGAAAAAAATATTTGAATTTAATTCGAAAATATCGAATAAATAAAATGAATTTCGGAAAAATTAAGTAAATTAAATAATAATTCAAACTTTTCAACTTATTTCAAACGACCCAAAATATTTGATATTTGACCTTTAAAATATTGAGTACTCAAAATAATACGTTTTGACTTTAGGAAAATAATATTTAAAAATCCTAAAGTTCCGCATTAGTCTCCGATTGCCACTTTGTAGTATTGCTTACTACAAAGAAGGAAAGAAACTAAGCTCTAGTATACCACTTTGTAGTATTACTTACTACAAAGTAGCCTTAAGCTCCTGAATACCACTTTGTAACACCCTAATAATTCCTTGCTTTTATAAAACCATTTTTCAACTTAAAATAAAGGAATTACTATAGTATTACCGCCACCGTGATAACGGTTAAGGCTAGTACCAGAATTATGCAGCGGAATTTAATGTCAACTAACTTTTCAAAAACATAAATAATAAATTATCGAGGCCTCCTACAAATTGGAACCATGACGGCCCAAAAACCAAAGTATAAAAAGTTCAACGAATTCAAACATAATTAAAGTATAATAAAATAGTTTAAAGTACGAAAGCATGCAACTCTCTCAATCATACCAAGCCACATGATTTCGATCTACCAACCTGCTATATTATTCTACTCCCCATCAATGCAAGTGCAAATGATAGATCATCATAGGGTCATTAAGGCAAAGGCCATGACTAAAAGACATAAAGCACGTAGTCAGCAAAGGCTAAGTATTTACAAGAATAGAGTGAATCAAAACTATAAACATACATCACTCACTAAGTACTAATCAACATGCAAAAGCCATTTAATAATTAACAAACAAATCATGAATACAATACTCGACTCTTGACTCGACTCTTGACTCACAATTTAATTAGAATAAGCTTCGAATGGGCCAAAAGAATATTCCATAAAGGAAGGGTGATGGGAGCCAACCATACACCAAATAATAAATAATAAAATCGGGTCATACCGAGTGCCAGGCCATACCGACGGAATTCCTGCACATAATATAAATGAAACAACGTCTTGTATCATTAGTAGGAGATCAAGCTTTCCGGCAAGTCTCCCCCCATTGTTCATACTCAAGGTATATACGTTCCAAGAGTTTTGAAACTTGTTCTGGTTGCACTTTACGTTTATTAATATTTTATTAAAGGTGAACTCAAGACTCAACACTCATACACACATACAATTAATAAACAACAACCACAACGATCTTATTTTAATGCTTTAGGACTTGTGATCAACAAGGTAAGACACTTGTGAAATTACTACCAGGTTCCTTCTCACAAAAGTGAGATTCCACATCATGCCCATTAACATGAGGGTTGTGCCCTTGCACGACAAATCCTAATTCATTTCATATAGTATTCCCAACTGAACCCTACATGTGCGGTGGCTTACGTGAGCTAACCCTTCACATGTGGTAAAATAAATAGTACAACGTGGTACGAATAATTGGCTCAAAAGTATGCTAGACATCCCGTACAATAGCATAATAATAAATAATCCATCTCTTGCATGTGAAAACAACAATACATGCATAAATATTGAACAACATGCTTGATAATAAAATCCATGCTCATAATCATCCCAACATGCTTGTTCAACAAATAATCCAATAAATCCAACATCACAATTCACATGATAGTTTCCAAAATAAACATGAATCCACATAATATAATTCACATCAACAACAATCATGTAATTCTCTTGACAAAAGGTGTTGTCGCCCTAGACTTGTACGTACCTTGAATACCTAAGCGTAGGGGCCACTTTGCAATACGAGCACTCACTTAGAAATCACCTCCTATCACCAAAATAACGAAACTTAAATTATTTCCATGTTCATTAAATTTCCAGCAACTTTATAAAATCTTAAACCTTATTTAAACTTTAAAATTCAATCGTTCTTCAATAAAATAATCGTCTCAATTTGCAAAACCAATCCCTAGTATGAAAACATACTTTTTTCGCCTTTAAAATCAATAAAAACCAACACTTTAAGCCTTTATATAAATCTGAAAATACAATTGATTATCATAATTAAAATTATCACCAACTTATGCTAATCAATTGACTCGTTAGGTCTAGGTTAAAACCCTAACTTGAAAATCCCAATAAAACCAATTTAACATCATAAAAATCAATTCTTTATTAAATAAACGAATCTGAAAATTCATGCTTTAATAATTAAAACAATCCTCATGAATCAAAACACATCAATCCTCACAGTACGGTGTTCATAACCGATTCCCAGCATTTTAATTATTCAAAACCATAATAATAATATAATTTAAAATACGGAATTGAAATAGAATAGGTAAGGAAGAAGAGAATTATACCAATCCGACCTATAGCACGGAAGAACCACGAATATAATGTGATTGGGCGAAAAGAATTGAACAACGAACGAACAAGCAACAACGACAACACACAACGCACCACCCGTGTGCGTGTGTGCAGCGACGAAGGGATGAAGGCTGCAGGGGGGGCGCAGCAGTGCTGGGCGAGAGGGGAGCAGCGCGCTGGGCGCGGACGAAGAGAGTGAGGGAGTGTGGGCCTGAGGCCGGGCGAGTGCGGGAGAGCATCAGCGACAGCCACACAACACAACAACAACGAAGCAGCAAGAGGGGAAGGGGCACACGAGCGTGCGAGACGAGGGAAAGGGCAGCGGCACGCAGCAACAACACGAGGCTCGTGCTTGCGGGCCGAGAGAACCGGATGAGCAAAATGGGAGAGAGAAAGGAGGAGTGTGGGGCAAGAAAAGCAAAAGAGGGTTTATGAAATTAAGGGGGATCATTTAATGAGGGGAGTCCTATTTATAGACTCCCAATTTCTAATGGGCTAGGCTTAGGAAATTAGAATTGGGCTTAGGGAATTAAAATTGGGCTTACGGAATTAAATGATTGGGCTAGCTTAGGACTTGAATTAAATTCTTTTGATTGAGCTCGTTTAATAAAACTAATTGGACTTTTCATTTAAAACCCAAACCTTTTAAAATTACTTGCGACCCATTAAATTTTCCGACTCGGAAATTAAATTCGTTTCGTAATTAATTAAAACAATAAATATACTAATTAATTAAAATACATTTAAATAATATTTAAATGCGAAATAAATTCCAAAAATCGTAAAATGCTTTATAAATATAATAAAATGTATTTATAAATATTATAAAAATACGAGGTATATATTACAGTCTACCCTCCTTAAAAGAAGTTTCGTCCCGAAACTTGGGTTCGGAAATCAATTCAAACTCAAAACTTGAGACTTTATGAGGCTTTAATGCGTTCACTTGCAAAAAATTTAAGTTGTTGTACTCTTTACATGATTAAACAGGACAATAATAAGTGCAAATTCAATAGAAAGCACTAAATTGATCATAAAATAGGGGAAAACAAGGTAAAAAGCGCAAAATTCTACCGCACTCTACCCCCCTTAAAAGACACGAGTTACGACCCCGTAACTCAACTAACCTCGGGAAAAAGCTCGGGATATTTCTTTCTCATTTGTAAAGCTCCATATGTAAAGAAAAATGACCTCCAAAGATCAATTTTTTTCTTTGGTTGTGTTTTTGGAACAGACTCCCCACTGCCCAACACTTAGCTACCGGACAGATTATTCCAATGGAAAACTGTCACTTCTGTCCAACCATCCAAGAAGACCTAGAACATATCTTCCTTACTTGCCCTAGATCTATTGATTTCTAGTCAAGTGTAAAGTTTATCCCCAAAATCAAACTTCATGATTCCAACTTCAGTACCTGGTTTTTGGAAAATGTAGGTGATAACACTGTTTTGAAAGACATAAATATTGATTATGCTACTGCTTTCAGTTTTTGTATTTGAAGAATTTGGTTGAGAAGGAACCTATGGATTTTCCAACGAGAGAACAAACCCATTCTCTTTTTGGCCACCCAAACACTAAGCCTAGCTACAAATTTCTCCAAAATTGACCAACCCCATGTGCTAAATGTCAAGCCTTTGCATATACCCCAACCCCTGACCGTACTATGTTTATTGTGAAAGTGGATGCTACCTATTGCACTACTTCCTTGCTTGCATCCTATGCTATAATATGTAGGGACATCAACCACAACTACATTCATGGAGTGGCTGAAACAATTACCTCAGCAGCACCTGTTGCTGCAGAAACTGAAGCCATATTATTGGCAATCTCTTGGATCAGTGTACAAAAGTGGGCAGGGGTGTTACTTATTTCTGACAGCAAGCAAGCAGTGGACAATCAATGATGGAGAAACAACTAATTTATATGGAAAATGCAGGGACATGCTAAGAAGCCAAAGAAGCCTTTGTGTAAGGTCAAGAAGAAGAGAGGTGCTGAAGGAAGTGGACTATGTGACAAAGAAAAGCAAGGGCTTGCTGAGTTTGTTGCATCAAAGAGTTAGCTTCACACTCCCCCATGCAAAACTAGTAGTATTTTACCGTTCAATGACATTTCTATTTTGGAAATATTAACTCTAAACAATGCTTGTGACATAAATAAGTGTGTTTTTGTTCCACAACGAGTGAAAGCGGATGATATCAGCATAAACTAACTTGTATATTTTTTACGGTTTTTTCATGAAATTCCCCTGAGGTTTGCAATAATGCACCAAATACACCTGCGCGTTTCAAAATTCATAAAATACCCCTATAGTTCCGTACTGTGCATTAAATGCTCCTGGATTTAACGGACGTTAGCTTGCCGTTAGTGGTGTTTTACCAATTTTCCCTTAATTGTTGTTTGGCGCGATTTAGGCAACAACTTTGACTGAAATTCCAAAAAAAAAAAAAAAAAACTTCTCAACTTCTCTTCTTTCTCTCTCCTCTCCCCTGTTCTTCAACCTTCCTCAATTCTACTGTAACTGACAAAATTCTAGGTAGATCTTCATGAATTTAGCGAAATTTGTTGCGTTCTCTTTTGGCGAGTTCGTGGGTGTTCGTTTGGTGAACTCGCGACAAAAGGGGGGGAACTTTGAGGCGATTTAGAGCTTCGGGTGCAGTGGACGAACAAGGGCCACTTTCGAAGTTGGATTATCTACTTCAAGGTAATAATCCCTTCTTCGCTGATTTATTTTGCTTGTAAAGTAGAATTTTTTTCGCGAAATTGATTAGGGTTAGGGTTTTGCGAAATTGTCAGTGATTTTTTGAAATTGCCAGTTGAGATTAATTGATTGGTTAGAAGTTAGTTATTCCTTGGATTTGTTGTGAATAATTGATTGGTTAGTTGTAAGTTGTGATTGTGACCTGTTGAATTTCATTGTGATCATGATTGTGGTTGTTTATTGATGAATTGTTGTTGGTTGAATGGAAATTCATGTTTTTTTCTTAAATTTTCCCTTTAGGATGACTGCAATGTGGTTGTTATTGCATTATGGATCACATAGCTTTGATGTGAGAGTTACAGACATGGAAAAGTATCGTCTTTTGAGGTTATTTTTGGATATTTTTGAGGAATCTGTTAAGCAGGATGTGTTTTTACCTAGTACATTTGCCCTGTTTATTGAGTCTCCCTGTGGTAGAGTTGAGTTGGTAGATGATAAGACAATGAAGCTAATGTGGGGATGGAATTGGGGTAAGGACACTGCTGAAATATGGGTTGAGGGTACAGAGAAACCAGGAGTGGTGTTTAGAAATGTTGTTGCCACAATTGAGCATCATAGGAAGGAGACTGAGAGAAAGCTCAAAGAGAGACAAGATGAACTTCTTAGGGCTCAAAGAAAGGAGGAAGAGGAAATGAGGAAAAAACAGGAGAGAGAGGACATTTTAAGGGACCTTCAGGAACAAATTGAGTACACAATAGCTGTGGAGGTGCCTGTGGTTGATTGTGAGGACTTAAGCATTGAGTATGTGAGGATTATAAGCAAGGATGGTGCTGATGAGGTGTTTCCAGGAGCCTCTCAACCACAACCCACACAAGAATCTTCACCCTCCAAAAAACCTACTTCTCCTAAACCAAAACAAAAGGCCAAAGTCAAGCCAACTACTCCAAAAGATCCTAAGGTTCCTAAAGCTCCTAAGGTTCCTAAAGCCAAGAAACTAACCCCTAAGAGGAGACCCTCTTCATCAGCTCCCACTCCACCACCACAACATCCCACACCACCACCACAACAGCCCACACCAAAGGAAAAACAATCAATCCCACCACAGCAACCCACCTCAACTCAAAAACAGGCCACACCAAAGGCAAAAAAAATCCACCCCAACACCAAAAAAAGCCCACCTCAACACCACAGCAACCCACCCCAACTCCAAAACAATCAATCCCACCAGCACAGCAACCCACCCCAACAATACAGCAGCCCATCCCACCACCACAGCAACCCAACCCATCACCTCAACCAAACCCCACCCATTCCCCACCACCACAGAACACCCAAAATGAGCAGCCAACCCATTCAACACCACCACAGAATCAGTCTGAAGCTGTTAAAAGGAAGGGGGCAGAACTAGACCTAAAGGGTTCAGGGTCAACAAAGTGACTGCCAAGAAAGCTGGAACTTGGGTATCCAAAGGGAAGGGAATAGGTAGGAAGGGTACAGGGAGGTCAAAGAGTGCAAGGGTGTTCACTGATGTTGAGGATATAGGTTCAGAAGAGGAGAGTGAGGATTCAGATTGGGAGGAATCTGAACCAGACTCTGAACTAGAGGAGGATAAACTTGATGATTGGGTTGACTCTGATGTGGAGGCTGAGGTGATAACAGATGACGTGCCTGACTTATTGTTAGGGGAAAGTTTGGATGGTTCTAGTAAGATGGATAAGTCCTACAAGAATGGAAAGATATGGACTCATCAACCATATGGGTCCATTAAATTAGAACCTTGGTTGATCTTTCCAGACAAGGCCACTTCCTAGATGTTTTGAGGAGTTATTGCATACAAGAGGGGTTTGGACTTAGTGTTGAGAGGGCTGACAGTAAGAGGTACACTGCAGTGTGTGCAATTGAAACTTGTGACTGGAGGATACATGCAAGTAAGATGTTTGACAGTGTCAGTTGGGCTATTAAGGGGATTAGTGGGTGCCACAAAACTTGTGGGAGATTGGAGGAGAACCCTGTGGTGACCTCTGAGTGGCTATGTAAGAACATGATGAGTCTAATTGAGGCCAACACTGAAATTCCTGTTGAGACTTTGAGGAGGTATGCACAGGAGACATTTCAATTGAGGGTTAAAAAGAGATTGTTGTACAAAGTAAGGAGTATGGCAGTAGAGAAGATATATGGTGGTTAGGCTGAGGCTTATGAGTTTCTTCCTAGGTATGCTGAGATGATTAAACAGACAAACCCAGGAAGTTATGCACTAATTTCATGGGGTGCTAGCAGTGGGGATGTGAACCCCAAGTTCAGAGCTTGTTTCTTCTCCTTTGCTGCTCAAGTCAAGGGGTTTTTGAGGGGGTGCAGGCCTATAATTGGAATATATGGGGCTCATCTAAGTGGGTTTTACAAGGGAATACTACTCACAGCAGTTGGCATTGATGGGAACAATGAAATATTTGTTTTGTCTTATGGGATAGTGGACGCTGAGAGCTGTGATAGTTGGACATATTTCATGAGATGCTTGAGGCAGATGTTTGAGCAAGAGGGTTGTAACAAAGATGATTGGACCTTCATCAGTGACGGGATGAAGGTATGTATTCATTTTGCTCTTACTTTATTTCAATTTTATAATATTGCAACAGATATGATTGGCCTAAAATGAACCTGTTTATGTTCTGTGTAGGGAGTTGACTTGGCAGTGAGAGATACTTTTCCTAGAGCAACTAGGAGAGTTTGCTGCCAACACTTGTACATGAATTGCAAAAACAATGAATTTAGTGGATCTGCATTCTTCAAACTGTTTTGGATAGCTGCAAATGCATACAATGAGTATGTGTATGGTAAAGCATTAGAGAAGATCACTGCTCATGATCCAAATGTTGCTGCATACTTGGACACATGCCAGGAGCAGTGGTCCAGGCATATGTTTGACCCTGCTGTTTGTTGTGATCACAACACAACAAACTTTGTGGAGTCATTCAATGCATGCACAAAACCATACAAAGACATGCCTGTTTTCTCATTGTTGGAAGGTATAGCTCAAAACTTCCTGTTATGTTCCTTTATTTTCTGAAGTTTGTGATGTTCTGTGTATAATGTTGTATTTGTTGTTGTGTTGTTGTACAACAATAAGAAAGTGGTGTATGGAGAGGGTTGGGGCAAGATTTGACATGGCAATTGATATGGAGGATGGTCAGTTGACTGAGTATGCCAAGAAAGAGGTGGATGAAAGAACATGGGAGTCTAGGTTCTGCTATGTTACAACCTGTGGTGGGGGGGGGGGGGAATTTGAGGTTAGAGATGCACATGTGAACTTCCGCATCAGGTTATCAACTAGAAGATGTGGGTGTGGAAAGTGGCCAATTTCTGGAATCCCCTGCAATCATGCACTAAGGGTGATTTATGACCAAAGGCTAAACCCCATTGATTTTGTCTCCCCATTCTTCAAGTCTGCTGCATACAAGCTTACATATGCAGACCACATTCACCCCATGTCAGACCCAACACAGTGGCCTAACTTTTCTCTCCCTACCATTCAGCCTCCAGTTGTAACACCCTAATAATTCCTTGCTTTTATAAAACCATTTTCCAACTTAAAATAAAGGAATTACTAAAGCATTACCGCCACCGTGATAACGGTTAAGGCTATTACCAGAATTACGCAGCGGAATTAAATGTCAACTAACTTTTAAAAACCATAATTAATAAAATATCGAGGCCTCCTACAATTTGGAACCATAATGGCCCAAAACCCAAATTATAAATAATCCAAACATTTCAAACATAATTAAAATATTAAAGAAATAGTTTCAAAAGACGAAAACATGCAACTCTCTCAATCATCCCAAGCCACATGATTTCGATCGTACTTGATCTACCAACCTGCTATATTATTCTACTCCCCAACAATGCAAGTGCAAATGATGGATCATCATAGGGTCATTAAGGCAAAGGCCATGACCGGAAACACACAAAGCACGTAGTCAGCAAAAGCTGAGTACTTACAAGCATAGAGTAATGAAACTAAGCATGCATCACTCACTAAATACTAATCAACATGCAAAAGCCATATAATAACAAATCAAACAATCATGAGATACAAGACTCGACTCTTGACTCGACTCTTGACTCACAATTTAATTAGAATAAGCTTCGAACGGGCCAAAAGAATAATCCACAGAGGAAAAAAGGTGATGGGAGCCAACCAAACACCAAATATAATAATAATAAAATCGAGCCATACCGACGAAATTCCTGCACATAATATAAATGAAACAACGTCTTGTATCATTAGTAGGAGTACGAGCTTTCCGGCAAGACTCCCCCCATTGTTCATACTCAAGGTATATACGTTCCAAGAGTTTTGAAGCTTGTTCCGGTTGCACTTTACGTTTATTAATATTTTAATAGAGGCGGACTCAAGACTCGACAACATGCATACATACAATTAATAAACAACAACCAAAACAATCTTATTTTAATGCTTTAAGACTTGTGATCAACCAAACAAGACACTTGTGATATTACTACCATGTTCCTCCTCACCAAAGTGAGACTCCACATCATGCATATTAACATGAGGGTTGTGCCCTTGCACGACAAATCCTAATTCAATTCATACATAATATTCCCAACTGAACCCTACATGTGCGGTGGCTTACGTGAGCGAACCCTTCACATGTGGTAAAATAAATAGTACAACGAGGTACAATTAAATGGCTCAAAGTATGCTAGACATCCCGTACAATAGCATACAAATAATTAATCCATCCTTTGCATGTGAATTGAACCATACATGCATAAATATTGAACAACATGATTGACAATGAAATACATACTCATAATAATTCCAACATGCTTGTTCAACAATTAATTCAATAAATCCAACATCACACAACAATGCTCGTTCACCAAAATAAACATGATTTCACATAATGTAATTCACATCATCAACAATCATGTAATGTCATTGACAAAAAGGTGTGGTCGCCCTAGACTTGTACGTACCTTGAATACCTAAGCGTAGGGGCCACTTTGCAATAACGAGCACTCAACTAGAAATCACCTCCTATCATCAAAATAATGAAACTTAAATTATTTCCATGTTCATTAAATTTCCAGCAACTTTATAAAATTTAAACTTACTTTAGACTTTAGAATTCAATCGTTTTTTCAATAATAAAGTCGTCTCAATTTGCAAAATCAATCCCTAGTACAAAAATATACTTTTTCCGCCTTTAAAATCAATAAAAATCAACACTTTAAACCTTTATTCAAATCTGAAAATATAATTGATTATCGTAATTAAAATCATCACCTAATTATGCTAATCAATCGACTCATTAGGTCTAGGTTAAAATCCTAACTTGAAAATCCCAATAACACTAGTTTAATATCATAAAAATCCATGCTTTATTAAATAAACAAATCTGAAAATTCATTCTTTAATAATTAAAACAAACCTAATGAATCACAACACACAAATCCTCAAACCACGGTATTCATAACCGGTTCCCAGCATTTTAATTACTCAAAACAATATTAATATAATAATTTAAAATACGGAATTTAAATAGAATAGGTAAGGAAGAAGAGAATTATACCAATCCGGCCTATAGCACGGAACAATCACGAATTAGGGTGATTGGGCGAAAAGAGATTGGAAAACGAACACGAACAACAACAACACACACACACACACGCAATCGTGTGTGTGCGCGCAGCAGCGAAGGGACGAGGCACGGGGCGCGCTGTGCGCGAGGACGAGGGCAGCAGGGGCGCGCGCTGTGCGCGAGGAGAGAGCGAGAGAAGTGAGAGTGTGGCTGGGCGCTGTGCGCGCGGGCACGAGCGAGAGAGCGAGGGAATGCGAGCGTTGTGCGCGAGGGCGCGAGCGAGAGAGTGAGGGAGGTGTGGGCGCTGCGCGCGAGGGTACGAGCGAGAGAGTGCAGCGCTGGGCGTGAGGCCGAGCAGCACGAGAGCACAGCAGCACGAGCACGGGGCTGTGTGCGTGCGTGCGGTGTGCCGAGCAAAGAGAGGAGAGGAGTGTTGGGCAAGAAATCAAAAAGGGGCTTTATGAAATTTTAGGGGTTTATTTAATGATGGGGAGTCCTATTTATAGGCTCCCTAATCCCTTGATGGGCTAGGCTTAGGATATTTAAGTTGGGCTTAGGAATTAAATGAATTGGGCTAGCTTAGGACTTGAATTAAATACTTTTGATTGGGCTCGTTTAATAAAACGAATTGGACTTTTTATTTAAAACCCAAAGCTTTAAAAATCATTTGCAACTCATTTAATTTTCCGACTCAAGAATTAAATTTGTTTCGGAATTAATTAAAATAATAAATATTCTAATTAATTAAAATACATTAAATACATTTAAATATTATTTAAATGCTAATAAATCGTAAAATTCTTTATAAATATAACAAAATATATTTATAAATATTATAAAAATACGAGGTATTACAGGCTACCTTCCTTAAAAGAAGTTTCGTCCCGAAACTTGGGTTCGGAAATCCAAAATTCAACTCAACTTGAGACTTTCTGAGACTTTTTAATACGTTCCTTTACAAAAGTTTTAAGTTTCTGTACTCTTTACATGATTAAACAGGACAATAATAAGTGCAAATTCAATAGAAAGCACTAAATTAAGTATAAAATAGGGGAAAACATGGTAAAAAGCGCGAAATTCTACCGCACTCTACCCCCCTTAAAAGACACGAGTTACGACCCCGTAACTCAACTAACCTCGGGAAAAAGCTCGGGATATTTCTTTCTCATTTCGTCCTCCGCTTCCCAAGTGGCTTCCTCAGATTCCTGATTAGACCATAACACTTTGACAATTTTCACATCTTTAGTACGCGTACAACGCACTTTGCTATCAAGGATTTTGACAGGCCTTTCCTCAAAGGTTAGACTTTGGTCTAATTCTATGGTCTCCGGTTGCAACACATGCGATTTATCCGGGATATATTTCCTTAACTGAGATATGTGGAACACATTATGCACTCTATGCAAGTCCATAGGCAAGGCTAGTCTATAAGCTACCTTTCCGATTCTTTCTAAGATCTCATATGGGCCTATGTACTTAGGGCTTAACTTCCCTTTCTTCCCAAATCTCATGACACCTTTCATTGGTGACACTTTGAGCAACACTTTATCACCTATGTTGAACTCTTCATCCCTAGGCTTCAAGTCTGCATAACTCTTTTGGCGATCCTGCGCCGCTTGAATCTTTGATTGGATGGTTCGGATTTGGTTCATGGTGTCCTCTATCATTTGAGGTCCCAATACTACGGTTTCACTAATATCGTTCCAACAAAGTGGACTTCTACACTTTCGTCCATACAAAGCCTCAAATGGTGCCATTCCAATGCTAGCATGATAGCTATTGTTATAGGAAAACTCAATCAAATCTAGGCTATCTTCCCAACTTCCTTGGAAATCAATAACGCATGCCCGAAGCATGTCCTCCAGGGTTTGGATAGTCCTTTCAGTTTGGCCATCCGTGGCTGGGTGGAAGGCTGTACTCATTTTCAATGTCGTGCCAAAACTCTTCTGCACACTTTTCCATAAATTCGAAAGAAATCTTGAATCTCTATCTGATACGATATCCTTAGGAACTCCATGTAACCTCACCACATTCTTAATGTAGGCTTTAGCAAGTTGTTCCATTTTCCAGGTTTCCTTCATTGGTATAAACACTGCTGACTTGGTCAACCTATCTACCACAACCCAAATTGTATCATTCCCAGTCTTTGACTTAGGTAAACAAGTGACAAAGTCCATAGAAATACAGTCCCATTTCCAGCTTGGAATCTCTAAAGGTTGGACCTTCCCTTGAGATCTCCTATGCTCAATTTTAACCTTCTGACAAGTCAAACATCTAGCCACAAATTCAGCCACTTCGTTCTTCATCCTTGGCCACCAATAGACCTTTTTCAAGTCCTTATACAACTTGTCACCCCCTGGGTGCACAGAATATGGCGTATTATGCCCTTCTTTCATCAATCTCTCTTTCAGTTCTCCACACTTTTGAGGCACGCACCACCTGCCTTTGTACCTCAAACTTCCATCATCATGGATTCGGAATTCTAACTCCTTACCTTGCGAAATCTTTTCCTTGATTCGCTCCATCTTCACATCACCAGCTTGATTCTCTCTAATCTCATCAAATATTGACGGTTGGATGGTTAAGGCATTCATTATTCCCACAAGGCTTTCACCACTTACTATTTCAAGGTTCAAACGCTGCATGTCCTTACACAGCTCGTTAGCAACTACTAACGCATTGACACTATGACTTGATTTCCTACTCAAGGCATCCGCAACCACATTGGCTTTTCCCTCATGGTACTGGATATCTAAATCATAGTCCTTAATTAACTCCAACCACCTTCGTTGGCGCATATTCAAATCCTTTTGTGTGAAGATGTACTTCAAACTCTTGTGGTCCGTAAATATCCTACATTTCACACCATACAGATAGTGTCTCCATATCTTCAATGCAAATACTATAGTCGCTAGCTCTAAATCATGGGTAGGGTAATTGGATTCATATGGCTTTAATTGCCTTGACGCATACGCAATAACTTTCCCGTTTTGCATCAATACACACCCCAAACCATTCTTAGAGGCATCACTATACACATCGTATGCACCACTCTCATCTGGTAAGGTTAACACTGGCGCGGTTGTCAATCGCGTCTTTAAGGCTTGAAATGCTTCCTCACACTGGTCACTCCATTCAAACTTGGTTTCCTTCTTCATCAAGGTAGTCATGGGCTTGGCTATCCTAGAGAAGTCTTGCACAAATCGTCTATAGTAGCCAGCTAATCCCAGAAAACTACGAATGTCAGTCACACTCTTGGGTGTAGGCCATTCACTAACAGCTTTAATCTTGGAGGCAGGGTCAACTGCCACTCCTTCTTTTGACACAAAATGTCCCAAAAATGCAACTCTTTCTAACCAAAACTCACACTTTGAGAATTTGGCGTATAACTGGTTATCTCTCAAGGTACTCAACACTGACCTTAAGTGTTCCGCATGATCTTCTTCACTCTTCGAATACACTAGGATGTCATCTATGAAAACCAATACGAATTTGTCCAAATAGGCATGGAATACACGGTTCATTAAGTCCATAAATATTGCAGGGGCATTGGTTAACCCAAAAGGCATAACAGTGAACTCATAATGTCCGTATCTAGTTCTGAATGCGGTCTTTGGTATGTCGTGGTCAGTGATTCTCAATTGATGATAACCCAAACGCAAATCGATCTTTGAAAAGATTCCTGCTCCTTTTAGTTGGTCAAATAGGTCTTCTATCCTAGGTAATGGATATTTGTTCTTGATTGTGACCTTATTGAGCTCCCTGTAGTCTATACAGAGCCTCATACTTCCATCCTTTTTCTTCACAAACAACACTGGTGCTCCCCAAGGCGATGCACTTGGCCTAATATAACCTTTCTCCAATAGATCCTCTAGTTGGCCTTTTAACTCATTCATTTCTTCTGGAGCCATTCTATAAGGTGCTTTTGAAATAGGGGCGGTTCCAGGTACTAAATCTATGGTAAAGTCAATAGGTCGATTGGGAGGCATCCCCGGGATCTCTTCTGGAAATACATCAAGGAATTCATTGACTACTGCAATATCCTCAGGCTGATCCTTGATCACATGCTCTAGGTTCCTCACATTACATAAGAAGGCTGGGTTCCCTTTACTGACTAGCTTCACGAGTTCCATTGCCGTGATGATTCCTATGTCCTTAGGCTTACCAAAACGACGATATGACACTACTTTTCCTAGGCTAGACCTCAAGTAAACCTTCTACTTCTCACAATCTATTTTGGCTTTGAACTTGGCCAACCAATCCATTCCTAGAATTACATCTAGCTCTCCTAACTTGAATTCGATTAGGTTAGATAAGAATACGGTCTTGGCTATGGTCATAGGCACATCTCTATGTATTTTGGTACACTTCACTATACTACCAGTAGGTATGACTATAGGTACTTCAATCGATTCAGGCTCTTTCAACCCTAATTTCCCCAAAGCATCTACTGATATAAAAGAATAAGTCGCACCAGAATCAAATAGAACTTTAACTGAAACGGAATTAATAGAAAAAGTACCCGCTATGACGCCAGAGGAAGTCTCCGCTTCTTGCCTAGATATCACATTCAACTTTCCTTGGGCAACTCCTTTGTTATAGCCACCTCCATTGGTGTTCCCATTGTTGTTTCGATTCTCATTCTGCTGTTGGTTCCCTCCAGGATTTCCATGGTTCTGGTGATTGCCATTGCTATTGCCATTGTTACCACTTTGGTAGTTCCTTTGATTTCCACCTCCATTTCCCCCATTCCGGTTCTGATTATTCCGGTGGTTACCTGGTTAGGCTTTCCATTCTTTGAATAGCATTCATACTCCCTATGGCCTAACTTCTGACAGAATCTACAAGTCACCAAGTTCCCATCACAATCCTTTCCAGGGTGATTCATGTTACAGCACCTACATTCGTAGGTCCGTACTCCATTCCTTCCAGACTGATTTCCACCACCTTGGTTGTTGCGATTACCACCATTGTTAGCCCTAAACTGGAAATTCCCATTTCCTTTGTGCTTCTTAAAATTCCCCTGATTCTGATGGTTATTTCCTTGATTCGAGTTTCCACCATCCTTTCTCTTTTCAGCACTACCATTCTTCCTTTGCTGTAGCCCATATAGGTGAGCAGCTTTTCCGTACAGGGTGTCTAATGAGGTAAAGGTCTCTCCAGACAACAACAACTGTAAGTCCATGGTCAAACCATTCTAAAATCTTTGAGCCCTGAGCTCTTCCGTTGCCACCAATTCAGGTGCAAACCTAGACAGCTCTATAAGCTTAGAATAGTATTCCGTCACAGACAGACCTCCCATTTTGAGTTCGATGAACTCTTGCGCCTTTTTCTTCTTCAGGTAGGGTGGGTAAAACTTGTTCCTTAGTGCAGTTTTGAATGCTTCCCATCCAAAGTTAGGTGTGACTCTAAGGGTATTTTCACATCGTTGCCACCACAGATCAGCTTCACCTCTCAGGTAGTACACAACACTATTCACCCTAAGGTTTTCGGGGCAATTCACAGCTACAATGAGTTTATCAAACTCTCTCAACCAGTTCTCCAACACACTTGGTTCAATCTCTCCGCTATAGAGTGGAGGCTTGCTTTGAGCTATTTTCTTAAACATTTCCCCAGCCGGGTCATGCATTGGGTTTGCTCTGGTTTGAGCTAGGTCACGAACTACCTCAGCTAGTTGTCTAACCACTTCAGAAATCTCTTTGTTAGCCATATCCCTTCTCCTGAATAAATAAAAAGGCTAACTTCAATATTGGTTGGACACGACATTACTAAGGTACTGGTTCTACAACGAACCTACTCACAACAAGAACACACACTTAGGCGCCACCTAGGGGAAGAGTTGGCGCCACTTTCGGGCCTTCTCACCCCACTATTCGATGCAAGTAAATTTAGATGGTTGCTACTAAACCACCTTGCACATAAAATTTCATTGAAGAAATAACAAATAATCCCTTTGCGATACCCACACGACTTAGAATTGAGAATTAAACTTAAAGGATAACGAAAAGGAAATTCTGTTCTTTTATTAAAACTCCAATGAATAAGTCTTACATCCACTAATGCCATAACATTTATTCTCCAACTATAATAGACTAAAACCATAAATAGTAGCTTTGCCACTTTATTACTTCAACGAAAAGAAAGAAACAAAAGAAATAAAACTAAGGATTACATTTCTCTAGAGACTAACGTCATCACGACGATCATTTCTTTCCTTGTATTGCTCTGGAGTAAAGTATTGATCATTAGGATCATCCAAGTCTTCTTCCGGATCTGAGTCTTCATCCATAGCCTCATCATTTTGTTGTGGTTCACTATCAACCACATTATTCTCTTCAAGCTCATCTTCAGATCCACTGGATATCTCAATGGTTGGTTCACGAATTATAGGGTTAGGATTCTCAATCTCTACCACATCATCATCACTATCCTCCTCAACATCACTAGCTTGCTCATCGTGGATCATATCATCCTCACCATCACTTTCTATTCCTCCATAGCCCATACCTAGACCCGCAGAATACTTTCCATCCTCATAGCTATTTTCCGCAACCTCTAGGATAGTAGCAAGAACCTCAGAATCATACTTCCACCTAACATCACTAGTACCATATTTGTACCAATTAGGGGTACCATCACTATAATGCATGTCACTGTACCTATTCTTGAGGTCTATGTAAGGATTCTTATGGGGTAAACAATGTATAATCATACTAGCCATCATATCTTTGTGCCTAAGGTGGGGCATGTTCTTGGTCGAAGCCAAATAGTCACAAGCAAACACGATCTTCTGAACATACGTGCGAGGAGTCTCATTATCCATCTTCTCTAAGTATCCTAAACTGGTGAACTTAGAAGGTAGCATCCTTAATTCCTGAAAATTCACAACTCAAAAGTCTTACTAACGCGTTTCCATGGAAATTCCAACCCCAAAAGGATACAATAAATAGTTCGTGGAGCCATACAATTTCAATGCACAAATATATGCTCAACATGAAATATGATGCAATTAATCACATAAAGCAAGATAAAACATGGTTAAAACATATACATGGCACTTAATAATCACATTGTCACATAATATGCATTCTTAGACTAATATGCCCTTCTTAGTCTACCCATTTCTCACTTGAAAATAATATTAATTTTCGAAATTAATTAAGAAATAACTCCTAGCTTTGTTGAAATTATTTAAATTAAAATCGAAAATTAATAAGAACTATTGATTAATTAAATAAATAAATAAATAAATTTCGGATAAATAGTAAAAAAAATTTCGAAAATTTTAAACATAAATTCGAAATAATATTCGAATAAAATAAATAAATAAATAAATGATTAAAATAATTCGGATAATTAAATAAGATAATTTCCGAAATTAAGAAGATAAATTTGAAATTAATTCGAAAAATTCGAGAAAAAAAAATCGGAAAAATAAAAAAAATAAAAAAAAATCGAAAAATTCAATTAATATTAAATAATAATCCGACTTTTCCACTAATTTCAAACGACCCAAAATAATTGATATTTGACCTTTAAAATATTGAGTACTCAAAATAATACGTTTTGACTTTAGGAAAATAATTTTCGAAAATCCTAAACTTCCGCAATCGTAGTTTAAGGATTTACCACTTTGCACTATTAATTAATGCAAAGCAGCTCTCAAACTAGAGCTCTGCAAATACCACTTTATAACACCCTAATAATTCCTTGCTTTTATAAAACCATTTTCCAACTTAAAATAAAGGAATTACTAAAGCATTACCGCCACCGTGATAACGGTTAAGGCTATTACCAGAATTACGCAGCGGAATTAAATGTCAACTAACTTTTAAAAACCATAATTAATAAAATATCGAGGCCTCCTACAATTTGGAACCATAATGGCCCAAAACCCAAATTATAAATAATCCAAACATATCAAACATAATTAAAATATTAAAGAAATAGTTTCAAAAGACGAAAACATGCAACTCTCTCAATCATCCCAAGCCACATGATTTCGATCGTACTTGATCTACCAACCTGCTATATTATTCTACTCCCCAATAATGCAAGTGCAAATGATGGATCATCATAGGGTCATTAAGGCAAAGGCCATGACCGAAAACACACAAAGCACGTAGTCAGCAAAAGCTGAGTACTTACAAGCATAGAGTAATGAAACTAAGCATGCATCACTCACTAAATACTAATCAACATGCAAAAGCCATATTATAACAAATCAAACAATCATGCGATACAAGACTCGACTCTTGACTCGACTCTTGACTCACAATTTAATTAGAATAAGCTTTGAACGGGCCAAAAGAATAATCCTTAAAGGGAAAAAGGTGATGGGAGCCAACCAAACACCAAATATAATAATAATAAAATCGGGCCATACCGAGTGTCGGGCCATACCGACGAAATTCCTGCGCATAATATAAATGAAACAACGTCTTATATCATTAGTAGAAGTACGAGCTTTCCGGCAAGACTCCCCCCCATTGTTCATACTCAAGGTATATACGTTCTAAGAGTTTTGAAGCTTGTTCCGGTTGCACTTTACGTTTATTAATATTTTAATAGAGGCGAACTCAAGACTCGACAACATGCATACATACAATTAATAAACAACAACCAAAACAATCTTATTTTAATGCTTTAAGACTTGTGATCAACCAAGCAAGACACTTGTGATATTACTACCATGTTCCTCCTCACCAAAGTGAGACTCCACATCATGCATATTAACATGAGGGTTGTGCCCTTGCACGACAAATCCTAATTCATTTCATACATAATATTCCCAACTGAACCCTACATGCGCGGTGGCTTACGTGAGCGAACCCTTCACATGTGGTAAAATAAATAGTACAACGAGGTACAATTAAATGGCTCAAAGTATGCTAGACATCCCGTACAATAGCATACAAATAATTAATCCATCCTTTGCATGTGAATTGAACCATACATGCATAAATATTGAACAACATGATTGACAATGAAATACATACTCATAATAATTCCAACATGCTTGTTCAACAATTAATTCAATAAATCCAACATCACACAACAATGCTCGTTCACCAAAATAAACATGATTTCACATAATGTAATTCACATCATCAACAATCATGTAATGTCATTGACAAAAAGGTGTGGTTGCCCTAGACTTGTACGTACCTTGAATACCTAAGCGTAGGGGCCACTTTGCAATAACGAGCACTCAACTAGAAATCACCTCCTATCATCAAAATAATGAAACTTAAATTATTTCCATGTTCATTAAATTTCCAGCAACTTTATAAAATTTAAACTTCCTTTAGACTTTAGAATTCAATCATTTTTTCAATAATAAAGTCGTCTCAATTTGCAAAATCAATCCCTAGTACAAAAATATACTTTTTCCGCCTTTAAAATCAATAAAAATCAACACTTTAAACCATTATTCAAATCTGAAAATATAATTGATTATCGTAATTAAAATCATCACCTAATTATGCTAATCAATCGACTCATTAGGTCTAGGTTAAAATCCTAACTTGAAAATCCCAATAACACTAGTTTAATATCATAAAAATCCATGCTTTATTAAATAAACAAATCTGAAAATTCATTCTTTAATAATTAAAACAAACCTAATGAATCACAACACACAAATCCTCAAACCACGGTATTCATAACCGGTTCCCAGCATTTTAATTACTCAAAAAAATATGAATATAATAATTTTAAATACAGAATTTAAATAGAATAGGTAAGGAAGAAGAGAATTATACCAATCCGGCCTATAGCACGGAACAATCACGAATTAGGGTGATTGGGCGAAAAGAGATTGGAAAACGAACACGAACAACAACAACACACACACACACGCAATCGTGTGTGTGCGCGCAGCAGCGAAGGGACGAGGCACGGGGCGCGCTGTGCGCGAGGACGAGGGCAGCAGGGGCGCGCGCTGTGCGCGAGGAGAGAGCGAGAGAAGTGAGAGTGTGGCTGGGCGCTGTGCGCGCGGGCACGAGCGAGAGAGTGAGGGAGGTGTGGGCGTTGCGCGCGAGGGCACGAGTGAGAGAGTGCAGCGCTGGGTGTGAGGCTGAGCAGCAAGAGAGCACAGCAGCACGAGCACGGGGCTGTGTGCGTGCGTGCGGTGTGCCGAGCAAAGAGAGGAGAGGAGTGTTGGGCAAGAAATCAAAAAGGGGCTTTATGAAATTTTAGGGGTTTATTTAATGATGCGGAGTCCTATTTATAGGCTCCCTAATCCCTTGATGGGCTAGGCTTAGGATATTTAAGTTAGGCTTAGGAATTAAATGAATTGGGCTAGCTTAGGACTTGAATTAAATACTTTTGATTGGGCTCGTTTAATAAAACGAATTGGACTTTTTATTTAAAACCCGAAGCTTTAAAAATCATTTGCAACTCATTTAATTTCCCGACTCAAGAATTAAATTTGTTTCGGAATTAATTAAAATAATAAATATTCTAATTAATTAAAATACATTAAATACATTTAAATATTATTTAAATGCTAATAAATCGTAAAATGATTTATAAATATAACAAAATATATTTATAAATATTATAAAAATACGAGGTATTACACCAGTCATCAAAAGACAAGCTGGCAGACCTGCAAAGAAGAGAAAGAGAGGACCAAATGAACCCAGTTCGGACTTGGTAAAGGTTGTCGCGGCACCTGTAGTAGGACAGAGGTACACATGAAAAAAGAAAAAAAGAAGCGAAAGGGAGAGAAGGGGAAGAGGAACAACAATGTGAGATGTGGAAAGTGCAGGGAGTTTGGTCATAACTCCAGGACATGTAAGAATGGAGGACCAAGCACTTCAGCAGCAGCAGGAGCAAATACATCACAAGGGGGTCCAAGGGGGAGGAAAAGAGCAAACACAGTAACTTAACCATGGCACAAAGTTAACAGTTAGTTAGTCATTTTTTGGTGAATTGTAGGTGCACAAAGTTAAACTAGCTTAGGCAGTTAACAGTTAGTAAGAATCACTTTTTGGAAAGAAAACTAGTGCTTAGATGGTCAGTTTTTGTAAAGCTCATATGCTTAAACAAGTCATGTTATTGCTTGAAATTTGTTACAACTCTACTTCATTGCTATCCAAATTAGAAATGCAAACATTATTACACCAATTTTTATTGCAAACTCGAATTGTTGATTTTGTTGTTTCTGTTGTTTCAGTTTCTTCTTCAATAGCTTCAACTCTTCATGCATTCCCCTGCTTTCTTCTTGCATTTCCCTGTTTTCTTCTTGCATCCCCCTGTTTTCATCAGCACTGTTTCCCTTGCTTTGAGCTTCATCAAATGTCTGTTCAACATTTTGCACCACTTGAAATTGTCACAAGGATCACACTTGTAGTAAAACTTTTGCGAATTTTTAGCCGTTTTCGAGCTCCTAATTGCAAATCTTCTCCCACAATTGCAGTTTTTATTTGGAACTCTTAGGTATGACAAATTTGGGATGGAAGAGGATCCGATTTTTGAATTAAAACTCATGGCTAGCTATTTAGGAAATAGAGGGCTAAACATGCAGCAAGTCAAGTGAACACTAGCCTTACTTATAGGCAGCAAGAGCATAACGGCTATATTGTATTAAAACTAGCCGTTGGATTCAAATTATGCAGTTTATGCAGTTTGGGTATTTGGTGCAAAGAACTTTACAAATAGGTGTATAATATGCAAAAACTTTATAAGTAGGTGTATTTTATGAATTTTAAACATGACTTAACGGAGGACTAACGGAAAGTCATAATAGGGGTATTTGGTGAACACTTTTGAGTAATTAGGGGTATTTTATGAATTTTGAAATGCGCAGGTGTATTTGGTGCATTATTGCAAATCTCAGGGGAATTTCATGAAAAAACTGTATTTTTTATGGTTCTTTTTAAGATAGTTTCTAAATGCAGAAAATTAATTTCTTTATGCAAAATTTGAAATGTCATAACTACCCTTTATATTCTTATTAAAGATTGAAAAACAGAAATATATTATCATATACTCCGCAATTTTTTGTACCAAGACTGAAAATGAAAAAGAAAAAAAGATAATTAACCTCTCGTCTGGTCACCACTGTGCAGTTTGTGCTACTTGAAAGTTGAAACAAACGATGGCCATGGCTCTCAAAACCTTCAACTTTAATTCAACATAGTCTTTGCTTGTTTTAACTTTAAAAATAATTTCAGATTGGAAACTTTAGTTTTTTAAGTTATAGTACAAATTTGTGTTAAATTTTTTTTTTTTTGGTTAAAATCAATGAGGAATAATTGTTCATCTATGTTTATATTTTCCAATTAAGAAATTTATATTGAATACGAAGAATTTCATTTGTTAACCGAAAGTATTAGGTCTACATGATGATGGTGGTTGATTTCAGGGATGATAAAGTCCAAATCCAAGAATTTCATATAAAGAGGTTGATCATGATTTCATCCGCCAGTAACAACGTTCTTCCTTAAACTTATAAGCGTCATTAACAGATCAAGTGGGAAGTTGACAAATTTTTTTTTTTAACATTTTGGGGTTATTTTTGACATTTTCGATTTTGTGTTAAGAAAATTAATTCTGCATTGGCGCTTCTCTTCTCGGTGTTGACCACAGTGTATTGCTCCTTTTCTTCGTCTCTTTTTTTTCACTTTTCTATTTTGTCTCAATTTTTCTGTGGATTTTATTTGTATTTAACGATCCAATAACCGTTTATTATCATGTGGGGATGATGAAATTTTGCTGATATGATGTTTCAAATTGTTAAATATACTCTGTTGGGTTTATTTGTGTAATTAGTCTGTAGTGACTCTTATTTTCCAAATAAAAAAAGAAGTATTAACTCTTTGTCCCTTTAAAATCTCGGAACACCCAAAATCTCAGCTTCGTTAATTCATACATGAAATTCACTCTGTACCTTTGCCTGTTTCCCACCTCACTTCGATTCAAGAAGTAGCCTCCCAATCAATGTTGGGTGGTTTATACGGCGACCTTCCGCCGCCGTCGTCCACCACGGAGGATGAAAAACTCGGCAACCCATCGACCACTGCAGTGTGGTCAAGTAGCGCAAAGATGGCTCCTCCCACGCTCCGAAAGCCGGCGTTTACTCCACCGCCTTCTATTATCCGATCTCAAGCCATCCTCAACAAACCCAAACCCACCAAAACCCTAACCTCCTTACCGGCAGAAGACGCACTGCCGGGGCCACCGCAGGCGCTGCAACCGGCATTGGTGGGGGTGACGTCATCTGTGGTGGAGGAATACGACCCAGTGAGACCGAACGACTACGAGGAGTATAAGAGAGAGAAAAAGAGGCGGGCGAGAGAGGCGGAGTTGAAGAGGGAGCTCGAGAGGCGGCAGCAGGAGGAGGAGAGAGAGAGGGAGAGGAGGGAGAGGGATGAGAGAGATAATAATAATAGTAGCAGTAATAAAGTTAGTATTTCTGGGGAGGAGGCTTGGAGGCGGCGAGCCGCCATGAGTGGTAGTAGTGGTGGGAATCACGGCGGCCCGCCACCTCGTTCCCCTTCCCCACCGGGTGGGAGTGCGGATGGGTTTGCAATTGGGAAGTCGGATACGGTTGGGTTGGGGGTAGGGGCTGGAGGGCAGATGACCGCGGCACAGAGAATGATGGCGAAAATGGGGTGGAAGCAAGGGCAAGGGTTGGGGAAGTTGGAGCAAGGAATTACTACTCCTTTGATGGCTAAGAAGACTGATAGGAGAGCTGGGGTTATTGTCAATGCCAGTGAGACTAAGCAGCAGCAGCAGCAACAACAACAACAGCAAGAGAAGAAGGTGAAGAGTGTCAACTTTAATGGGCCTCCTACCCGAGTTTTGCTTCTCAGAAACATGGTATACCTTACATTCCCTAATTTCTTTAATTAAACATGTTTATCATGCCTTTCGACTGCTGGTTTTTGTTGCAAACATGATACAGTGTAGCTGTAGTTGCTGTCCATTACCTTGAATAATTGTACAATGTATCAGCTGACACACAAAATTACTCTAAAGGTTGCATTTTAGGGTGTAAAAGATGTGGATTTGGCTTGTCTGGAGTCCTTTTGATGAATATGCATACTTTAGGTTAAATGGCTTTGTCAGATGTGTATCCAAGAATCTCCATGATAACTCTTATTATATTAGAAGACTTGGACTATTTTCATTCATCCATTTTGCGACCAACAACTGACTTTACGCTTTTTGTTATTTACTTAAGAATTTTGGAGTAGATGATGTATCAAAATCTTATGCTGGTTTGAAGTGAACTAGAATGATTTGAGTAAACTCTTCAATATGAAGTATGCGAGACTGCTTTTGATGTGCGGTGTGGCATCACTGATTGTAAACTGATTTTAGTGTTTAAAAGAACTTCTGTTACTCGTTATAAAGACAATAGGTTGCAAAAATGCAAAGTGGTCACAACTCTTGGTTTATTCATAGATTTAGTTGGCGATGACGTGGTAGAAGTATATTCATGTTTACACCTCTTCTTGTTGGCTTGAGATGTGTAGATAGGTAGCTAAGTTTTCTGATACGTGAGGACAGATGTTATGGTTCTCGCTGAATCGAAATACTTTTGTAAATTTTTGGGTCAATCATACTGATATTATGAATTAGTTTTCTCTTCATTGCTGTATACTGTAGAAATGTCTAGAAGCTTCTACTGTGTGACTCAGTATTTGACTTTCCTCGTGCTCACTACAAGTCTACAAGGAATTATTGAATTATGCTCTCAACATTCTGACATTTTTTTATTGCCATTTGGGGCATTTTTATTTATTCGAGGATAAGCAAGCAGATTGTGGTATTTGCTAATTGATACTGGTATCTACGTTTCTTTTTGAGTTCTTAACAAAGTTTGAACTATCTAACAAATTGCCCCGTGTTTCGGCTGGAACTTTGGTAGCCAGAACAAAAAGTTATTATCACAAATGACCTTGTATTTGTGTTTATTAATGAAATCTGTCATTAATTATGGTTTTGTTGTTCAAAACATAGATTCTGTGAACCGTGGTTTCCTATTGTTAATTGAATTAACATTTAGAAACAGTGATTATAGTAAAAACGTGCTCCTTCTCTATTCCAGTTTTCTCTCTCCTCCCATCTTCATCTCCTTCCTTCCTCCAAAATGACACATACATCCAATTCTTTTTGTAAAAATCCATTCTAATGGATGGCTAGGCAAATTTGATTCGACTCCTCCAAAA
The DNA here is from genome assembly GCF_020520425.1 of Spinacia oleracea. NCBI lineage: Eukaryota > Viridiplantae > Streptophyta > Magnoliopsida > Caryophyllales > Amaranthaceae > Spinacia > Spinacia oleracea. The sequence continues at coordinate 50,472,903 of NC_079488.1, forward strand.
AATGAGGGACTAGAAATCTGGAACCAGTCCGGAACCCAACTCAGGAGTAGAGAGTAGTGTTCTGTGTAGGTGGGATACTACTTTAAGCTCCAAAATTTATAGTCAATACTCTAATCCCAAAACGCCCTTATACGGAGTAATTTTTTTTGCGAGTTCATTTTTATAGATGCTTAGATACTAACATGGTAATTGATGTATCTCCCCTCGAGATACTCAAATCAAAAGCATGTTTTCCTCTCGGTCATGAATTTTCCTTTGCCTTTTGCCATCTTCCAATGGGTCTGAGGAGTTCGGCATGGGATACTGGGATGGAAGAAATAATTTGAAAAGTGAGGAGAGATAAGGGCGGTGAGGAAAAAGATTAGACAAAATGAGATAGAAAAAAGTAAGAGGGGGAGAGAGAGAGAGAGGGAGAGAGAGCTCTATGAAGGTCCAAATTTAGGAGAAGTTGGTGAATCATGGAGATGATGAGTGAGTTTAAGGAACATACAGGAAGGTAGAGATATTGTTGGGTGACAATTAAATGAGGATATTTGTGCGCAATTATGCTGAGAGGAAAAAGTGATAGGAGGGAGTTTTACGAAGGCGCATGAATTTAGGAGAAGTTGGTGAACCATGGAGATGATGGGTGATTTTAAGGAGAGAGTATTGTTGGGTGACAATTAAATGAGGGCATTGAGAGAGAGAGAGGGCTTTATGAAGTTGCGTGAAATTTAGGAGAAGTTGGTGAACGATGGAGATGATGAGTGAGTAAGCAATTAAATTAAGGGAGAGAGAGGAAGATAAGGGTATTATTTGGTGACAATTAAATGAGGGCATCTGTGAGCGATTATGTCGAGACAGAAAAAGTGAGAGGGGGGAGAGAGAGAGAGGGGGGGCTTTAAGAAGGTCCGTGAAATTTAGGAGAAGTTGGTGAACCATGGAGATGACGAGTGAGTTTAATGGTGAGAGAGGAAGATAGGGGTATTGTTGGGGTGACAATTAAATGAGGGCGTTTGTGCGCAACTATGCTGAAATAACCATAGTTAATCATCCTCAGTTAACAGTTGAATTGAATAATCAGTGCTATGGTATAAAGAAAACAAGAATGCAAGAGTATATGTGATAATAAATGGTTCGACAAAAGACGAGGCAGAGAGAGAGAGAGAGAAAATGAGAAAGACAGAGAGTGAGAAGAGAGAGAGAGAGAACCATGGAGATAGTAAGTTTGAGGGAGAGAGGAAGCTGGATTTGTTGGTGGGTGACAATTAACTGAGGGCATTTGCATTATCCTACTTGCATAACCAGGTTTAACAACCATCCCCATCGTTGTATCAGTGTCTTCAATGGTAACAAAAACTCATCATTGGTGCCACTCAGCCACAATATACACAAAACAGAAAACTAGAATGCAATACCATTTGTGGTAAACAATTGATAATAACTTTCTTTTTTCCGTCTACCAAATCTAAACAACCAAAACATGGAGCTACCGATTAGACTTTTCCTTTCCGTTTTATGAAAAATACGTTATACCCTGATTTCTCTTTGTTTTTTCATAATCTCTTTGGGCCAACTTCATGGGTCTGTACATAAGTTGTTTGTGAAATCTTCGTATAATTGGCATCCTCCGAATAGACGTCTTTCCCCAACTTCTTCAGAATTTAGTTCTCTTTAGAAAACTTTATGGACAATCTATAAAAGTCTCCTAATTGATTCCATTTTAGGGCATGGAGACTGATGTGATGTTTTTGTCTAATATGATTGGGGTGTATTCGCATAGGATCGCCTTTTGGTATATGTGATTTGCTATTAGCCGCTATACAAATTTTGCTTATGTAAAGCATTACAATGACTTTCCAATTTCGTGTGACTGCAATGTCCTTGCTTCCTTTACCTGAAAATGCAAATCAAATAACGCACCAAGAAACTTAAAGAGGGAGGCTTTGATTTATTAAATTTCCAAAAGGGTACGGTTGCTTACACAACAGGAGCTTGATGCTAGTTGCTACTACTCTCCAAGGAAGTAACTTTAGGTTACCAATCTACTACTCATTGTAACGCACCTTAGCACCACCAACTGCTACTCGTTGTTGTCTGTGTCCTCCCCTGCAGCCCTGCATGCTGCTGCTGCCTCTTCTTGTCTCTTTACGTGTCTCCTATTATAGACCAGGCGTATAAGTGGCTTGTTGGTACGGTCCGTTACATCACTCCCCCCAAAAGACACACCTTGTCCTCAAGGTGGAAGTCAGGAAATCGAGCAGAGATTAAACCAACTTCTTCCCAAGTCGCCTCAAAGGGTGGAAGATTCTTTCATATGATCAACACTTCCTTTGTGGCATCAACCTTGCCTCGCAGAACCAATAATTCAATAATTCTCCAGGTTCATCTATTACTGGTATCGTAGGCTAAAGGGCTAGCCTGCTCCTCAACAACTCTCCTTAATTGAGGAACGTGGAAAGCGGGATGTATTTTACAAGCAGAGGGCAATTGTAACTTGTAAGCCACCTGAACAATTTTCTGAATTATCGCATAAGGCCCATAAAAGCGAGTTGCTAGCTTCTCATAAGGTCTTTTGGCCAACAAACACTGCCTATGGCTGTAATTTGAGGAATACTAGATCACACACCTTAAAATTTTCTTCTCGCCTTTTGTTGTCTTCGTTGTGCTTCATTATCTGTTGGGCTCTGAGAGAGTTTAATTTCAGCTTATCTAAAATACAATTACGCTCTTGTAGCAGCTCCTCCACACTACCCACAGGTGTTACACCACTCCTATGCGCATCAACTTAAGTGGTTCCCTGCCATTCACTATTTTAAATGGTGTCATGGCGGTAAAGGAATGAGGTTACGAGTACTCCGCCCAAGCTAATCATGTAGCCCAACCACGGGGCAGCTCTCCCGCAAAGCAACACAGATACTTCTCCAAAATTTTGTTGACATTCTCGGATTGACCATCCGTTTGAGGATGGTACGAAGTGCTTCTCTTCAACTCAGTTCCATGGAGCTTGAACAATTCCTTCCAAAAGATGCTATGAAAGATTCTATCTCTATTCGATACAATTGATGAAGGAAAACCATGTAGTCTCACCACTTCTTTGATGAAGGCACTTGCTACTGTCACGACTTAAAAGGGATGTTCAAGGCCAATGAAGTAAGCATACTTCGACAACCGATCAACCACCACTAGGATAGTGTCAATCCCCTTGAATGTGGGCAACCCTTCAATGAAATCCAGGGATGTTGTTGGTAGTGCTAATGGTTGCAGGCCCGCAGGTGGTTGTTGTGAGTGTTTATTGCGTTGACAAATGTTGCATCCCCTCACGTGAGTCTCCACATCCTTCCTCATCCCTTGCCAAAACCACTCGGCTTCCAACCTAGGTAAGCCATCACCTCACCGACAAGTCCTCCAGTTGGAGTGCTATGGTACTCTCGAAGTAATTGTGGAATTATGAATTCGTAGCCGATACCATAAGCCCCTTATACATTAATCTCTCCCCCGCTATTGTGAATCCCAACACCTTGTTTCCCCCCTTTTATCTCCTGCCGTAGCTTCTGTAAGCTCACATCCTTCCCTACCTTAAGCTCTAGCTCCCCACAATCTGCTCCTTGGTGTTATGACTGCCCCCAACTCGGGTCACCCGAATTCCAACTCACCCTCCCCCTTTCTAGACAAAGCATTCGCCAATCTATTAGCTACAGCCGAACCGGTCTCGTATTGAATCTCGTCATCAAACCCAATTATTTTTCTCACCCATTTTTGATAATCCGCCCCTATTTCTCTTTGTTGAGTGATGTATCTCAAACTTTGTTGGTCTCTTCGTATCACGAAGTGCCTCCACTTTTGCACGGCTAAGCACACGGCCATGAGTCTTTTTCGTAGATGGATTTACCCCTTGCCTGAGCCCCGAGAATTCTTCTATGGAATGCATTTGGTCGGCTATCCTGCATCATGACCGCTTCAAGACCATACCCGGATGCGTCTGTTTTGACTACGAAAATCTTGTTAAAGTCCGACATGGCTAGGACCGGAGCATTGATCATAGCCTCCTTCAATGTCACGAATGATGCTGTGGCCGCTTCTATCTACCCAAAATTATCTTTCCGCAACAAATCAGTCATGGGATGCGCTATTTGTGTGTAGTTGTGCATAAATTTTCGATAATATCCCGCGACCCCGAAAAACCCACGTAATTCTCTCAAGTTTCATAAGTTTCGTGTTACTGACCACTCCTTAATTGCCCTTATCTTCTGTTGATCAAATGCGACTCCATGATGAGAAATTTCATTGGCAAATAGCCCGTGTTCTTCCGGGAGAGATAAAAGTATTCTCATGTGTTCCCAGCGCTCATACTCACAAGAGCTAAGTTTTCTTAAGTAAGAACGGAATACCTCGTTCATGAGAGATTGGAATGTGGCCGACGCATTTTTGAGCCCAAACGGCATAACTAGGAACTCGCAGTGGCCCTCATGGGTTCGAAAGGCCGTCTTATGCACGTCGTCGGGCTTGACTAAAATCTGATGGTAGCCCGCACGAAGATCCAATTTTGAAAATGCTTGTACTCGATGGAGTTCATGAGTAACTCATCAATTACCGGAATCAGGTATTTATCTGGGACCATTTCCTTGTTAAGTGTAGGATAGTCCACACAAAACGGCCATGACCCGTCTTTCTTCTTTACCAATAGGGCATGGCTAGAAAATGGGCTATTTGAGGGCCTGATGATTATACCAGCCTTTGTCATCTCCCCAATCAATTTTTCGATTTCATCTTTTTGTATATGTGGTACCTGTAAGGCCTGGGCCTGGGTCACTGCCCTCCTCCAACGTGATGGCGTGGTCTTGGCTCCGTTGTGGAGGTAGGCCGTTAGGCCGAACTCAGCTAGGACATCTCGCAAAAATAGAGGACACTCCGCTGTTTCTCGCTCCTCCCCTTCCAGGTGATTACTTTAGCAAAATCCCACCACCTTTTCTCTTAATCTCCTTAATCATGGCCTTGAGTGATATCTTGGACGTGGCGAATGTGAATCCTCCCTCCTCGTATTTCATTACTTGGGTTTTCAATGGGTCCCAACTTGGCCCAATTTTTCCAGCCACTAAATGCTTAGTATAACATCAGAATTTCCCAATCGAGGGGAAGAAAATCCTTTTGCACCACCACCTCGCCGCTCAGCCGCAACCTCACTCCTTTACATACTCTTGTCCCTCGAACCGCCTCTCCATTCCCGAGAGAAACCGCAAATCCGACAGACTCCATTACTAGCACTCCTAACTTCTCCACTATCCGGAGAGAAATAATGTTATGTGTGGTTTGGGATCGACCATGACGACCACCTCCCCGTCGCCTATCTTTTCGATTAACTTGAGTGTTTTGGGGTTGGTTAAACCCAAAATCGAATTGATGGACAGCGTGGTCGAAATTTCTCCCTACTCCGGTACTTCCAATGGCTGTAATTCACCACCGTCCTCGTCGTCCTCCACTTCTTCTTCATCATCTATTAACAAGACACTCATCTCCTTCCTCTTACATACGTGTCTGACTCCCCATCTCTCATCACACCTAAAGCACAATCCATTTGTCTTTTAGGTCGTGTTGCTGGGGTGAGGGTTGGTGATGTTTGATCCGTGAGATCCTATGGATATTGGTTAGTCGTGGGCTGGGCTATGCGATTGTTGGGTTGGTATTTGGTTTTGGGTTTACTAGACTTTTGTTAAAGTAGAAAAATGGGCCACTTCTATTGGATCCAAATCCCATCTTCCTTACATGGTTCCTCTCTTCCACCCTAGAAGCCAAATCCATCGCCTGTTCTAAGGTGTAGGGTTCAACACTCGTATCTCCGTCTTCACCTCCTTCTTTAGCCGTTCACGAACTACTTCATCGTGATGCTCTCCGGCACATCGTTGAGCGGCGCCGCCAAATTAATGAACCTGCGGGTGTAGTCAGCCACGGTGGTGGCTTGGGTGGTGTCCAACCACTGCTCGTGCAAGGTGCCGACTTTGGTGGGCATATATTTCAGCAATACTCAAGCCTTCAGCTCCAGCCAAGATCTGATCGGGTTCCTCTGTTACTCAAAGGAGAACCACCGCAGAGCATCCCCTTCCATTGATACAACTGCCGCGCCGGGTTTTTCCTCCTAACTCCTAAGAGAGCCGATAAAAGGCAAAGTATTTATATCCCCTCAATATCCAACCGTCGGGGTGGAGGCTTTCGAAGAGTGGCATGTTGATTTTCCTATACTTCCAGTGGCCACCACCGCCGCCGTCGTTGAACCCGCGTCTCCTCTCAAACCGCCTGTTTTCCCAATTTTCAGAATATTTCCGGCCTTGTCCTCCTCCTGAAATGGTGTTGGACCAGCTGTGATTTTCGTGGCCAGCAGCACCTTCACTTCATCCTGGAACTTTCCTGCTCCCTTCTCATAACCGCCAACTGGTTAGTCTGGTCCTGCCCCTCCAGGTGTGTTGTTGTTGTGTCTGTGGCTTCCTGTCTTTTCGAGGTGTCTACCACCGGCTTAGCCGTGAAGTTTTCTGCTAGTGTCTTTTGGAAGGTTGCCATGCCCTCTGTCTGGAATTTTCCATTCCCTCCATTCTATGAATTACCTCTGCCAACCCTGTTTCCAAGGCTTCAAAGCTCATGGAGTTTGATAATAACATGGTGGCTGTTCGTCCCCCTAGGTTCGTACAATCGTACGACTCTGATACCAAGTGCAATGTCCTTGCTTCCTTCACCTGAAATTGCAAGCAAATAACGCACCAAGAAACAGAAAGATGGAGGTTTTGATTACTGAAATTCCCAAAAGGGTACGGTTGCTTACAAAACAGTAGCTTTAGGCTACTACTCTCCAAGGAAGTACTTTAGGTTACAAATCTCAATTCACAACACAATACACAATGCCCTCTCTCTCTCTCTTCTTCTGCTTACTTATATGCTCAAGGCACTACACTCACTAGTACGCTACATTAATTGCTATTTGTCTTCTGCTGCTCATGGTAACGCACCTTGCACCACCAACTGCTACTCGTTGTTGTCTGTCCCCTGCAGGGCTGCCGCTGCCTCTTCCTGTCTCTTTCTGTGTCTCCTATTATAGACCAGTTGTATAGGTGGCTTGGTGGTACAGTCCATTACAGTGACCATTGTTAAAGTTGCTGATTATGGGATGTCACGTACTTAAAAGTTGCTGATTATGGGATGTCACATACTTACTACGACTGTTCTTTGGCCTCTGCATCTACTGCATATTTTTCTGTCCTCCTTGTCTACCTGTTTCTCTGTATTCCCCCTGATTGTTTTCTGCTTTCCGATGCACTTTTTGTGGTGACTGTTACAGAGACGAGATAAAATCATTAGCATTTATCTGTCATACAGCATGAACACTTGCGGATTTAGTTCATATAATGGTGCTCGGTGATGTCTTCTTTGTGTAACACCCGATATTATGGTTGTGTCTAGACTCTAGACAATGTAATGAACTTAATAGTGTTCTTGTAAGTTGGTTTATCCTTGGCATATCTATTTTCTATGTAGGCAGTGGCTTTAAATAAAAATCTGCCATGTTTACGCTCCCCCGCTTTCCGCCCTTAAAAAATTTAACAAGGAATTTGCATGATCTGGAAACCCATATATATCCCAATCCTATCCCTATCGTGTATTTTGGAATGCATTCTGATTGTATACTAATGCAGCCATTCAGTTAGTTGAAAATTATTGATTACCGTATTGTCATGTACTTAGAGTTTTTGAAATTAGCAAGTTGTAAAGAACTGATAAGTTTGAGCACAAGAATAATGGCAGAAATATGTTTAATTTGCTTGAAAGATGAAGAACATCAAACTGAGATACAAAAGTCGTGACTTGAGGCCACCAATCTCCAAGGGTTAGTGACTTGAGGTCACCACTCTCCAAAGCCTAAGCTTTACTGATTTTCCACACCTCTTCTAAACCTAGTGTTCCCTTATTTATAGCCTCTCTACTCTAACCACCTAATTTGTCTTCTAGCATTAATATTACTTGCACCACCCATTATAACCTTTACTATTTAGTTCATTACATAAGTCTTGGTAATAAAAGATTTTCACTTTGTATTTAATCCATGTGACTATTCTGACTTTGTTTTTTAAGCTTTTAGTCACTATCACTTCTTCGCCAGCCATAAACCTGAAGCTTAGTGTCGTTGTCTTAAAAAGTACGTAGTAATAGCTAAAAAGCTGTTTGAGACTTCTGGTTCAATGTGATTATGGACTAGCTGATGTGAATTTAAAGAGTGTTTTCTAATTTTTATGGATTAGGGTTTGAAGGTGATAGGAATATCGTGAAAAGTAACCAGATTGGATCTTGTATCTAGGTTCAAAGAGGATCTCTTAAGGTCTAAGGCGTATGTCAACACAAACTCCAGGGTTTATGGTTTTTGAATTAAACAATTCATACGCTCGAACGCAAACTCGCATAAAGCAAATCTCACACAAAACTATTCTCTAAATTATTGATGAATAAATGATCCTTATATGGGCTTTTACATACTGACCTATAGAGTTAGGAAACCCTAAAACCACATGCCTAAAATAGTTTGACCCCTTACTAGGGTATCAAATATAGAGAAATTAAATTCATAATGCGGAAAATTCATAAGTAGGAAACTAAAGAAAACTAAATTCTACTGAAACTAGGAAAGCTTAAAACTGAAAATCATAATGCGGAAAATTAACCCATGCCTAAGCTCCCAAAATGAGAAAAACGTCCCCAAGTGAGACCAAAACTCATGAGCCAAATCTAATACAGCATAAGATAAAATCTAGGAGAAAGTCCATGGTTGAGTACGCATCACTAGCTGCCTGGCTGTCGCCCCCTCCCTCCACTCTTTTTCCCTCTGAACCTGTGTGCCCTTTCTTAGGGCCTACGAACGTTTTCCTAATACAAAAAGAGTGTGGTACACACTCCCCTATTATCAAAATTTCCAAGTGAAAGTCGCCATTCAGGACACTTTCAGCTTCTTTGATGTCCTTTTTATTAAGAGAACAAAAATACCATGAACCATTATGCTACAAGGTCATCTATTTTGGAATCGTCAATGGAATGGAAGTATGGAACACAATTCTATGTTGGGGACTTGCGATTATGTTCCTAAAGAGTGGGATAACTGAATAAGATATAGTAGTAGATTAGGTCTTGTGCGCACATATATTCTAAAATTATTTGACTGAAATATTTCTCTCCCTAAAGTTACTGCATAATTAATAAATCTTGAACATACTCATTTAATCATCTAATAAGTATGCAATTTCCGTCATACTACATATTACATAGTCCCTCTGTCCTTTTTTTTTTGCCCGATTTGCCGTTTTAGGTTGTCCCTCCTAAAAGATTTGCTCCATTACCATAAAAACTCATGGGACCACAAATTTTTCTCACATAAAATACATTTGGCCCACCACTTATGTCTCTTTTCATTCCTATACAACCAAATCTTAATAAAACACTATTTGTACATGGAGCAAACAATTAGGGATGGATATGCTTGATACGCTAATTTGACCAAAATATTCGATATACTAATATGTTGATTTGACAAAAATAATTGAGCAAATATATTTTCCATTATTAACTATTTGATACAATATTATCAATCTAAATTTAGCAAGTTATTATTATGAGGCATATGTTGTTTCCATAATCTATAAAAATATTTTTGTTCCATATATAAACAACATATAAAAAAGGATAGGAAATAAAAAAGTCAAAAATAAAGATTTTTTAGGAAAGAAGTTATTGGAGAGAAAATTTTGCACCAGCAAGTGACACATATTGCTCTTGGTGTCTATTTTTAGTATAATGTAATAGATTATAAGAAGATAGAAACCAAAAGAATCTTGATATGATATTGTTGGACTCATCTCAATAATGTTTTGTTTGGTTGTTTATGCGCAGAGCTTGAAAATTTTGTCTACGGAATGCGTCGACAGTTATGGTGTGTTTGGATAGAGTAATATGGAGTGTGTTTGGATAGAGTAATGTGGAAGTCGGGGGGGGGGGGGGACAATACTTGGAGGAGAGGGAAAGGAACAGAAGATAAGAGAAAATGAAGGATCCATTTTTCTTCCCACCTCAGATTTTGAAGGAAAATGCAAGATCACTTCTTCCCTCACCTCCCTTTCTTTACTCCATCCTTTTCTTTCCTCCCTTTCTGACCATAACAGCTATCCCAACATAGTGTTAGAAAATATCCGAGTGAAATCTTGGTTGTGAAACTACTTTTTCTACTTAGAGTCTTGGATTGCCCCTTTTTCTCTTTTTTGATAAGAATAAGAGGTCACAACTATGAATTATGATGAAAAGCATTTTATACGTTGTCAACATTATTAAGGAACTATTGGAATAAGATCATTAAAATGCTGGAAGTCACAGAGCTTAGAAACTGTGTTTCATATTATTGTACTATTTGGTCATATTATTGTACTTTAACTGTGTTTCTTATTCCTTTTTTTTTCTTTTTATTTATTTTTTATTTATTTATTTTTTATGTGGGAAGTCTTTCACTTGCTTCATTTATAGCCTACATATATATTCAACATGTTTACGTTTCCATTTGTTATGCAGTAACAACCTCTTTTTGTTGTTTCCCTTTTGTTTCTTGAAGGTTGGTCCTGGTGAGGTAGATGATGATTTGGAAGAAGAGGTTGGATCTGAGTGTGCGAAGTATGGAACTGTTACTCGGGTTCTTATCTTTGAAATCACGGAGTCCAACTTCCCATCTGATGAAGCAGTGAGAATATTTGTGCAGTTTGAGAGGTCCGAGGAAACAACCAAGGCTCTAGTTGACCTTGATGGTAGGTTCTTTGGAGGGAGGGTGGTTCGTGCCACATTTTATGACGAAGAGAAGTTCGGCAAAAATGAATTAGCTCCGTTGCCTGGAGAGGTCCCTGGCTTTTGAGGATTCTACTGAGTGTAGTAGGTTGGTCAGGAAGATGTATACTTTGTTTTTCAATATCGTGACGATTGGGTTGGATCGTCTTGTAAAGAATTGTTTACTTTTAACCCGGTGAAATGAATGGCTTGAGGTGATAAATTAATTTATCAACCAATTCTAACTGAGAAATCCTTCTCGATAATCTCATGACTAGTTAATGTGTTCTATTTACTGATTTTTAACTTCAAATAATTGGACAAACAAAAGGTTTTGCATGTATTCGGTGTACAATAATTTATCGTTTTTTCATGGCAAGAAAATGCATCAAATTTTCATTCAGCCAACTATAAATTATTTTCTTGCAACCCATTAACAAAAGAAATACTCACTTAATTATTCGAAAAAGATAATCGATATGGATACATAGGTATATTACAAAGAGGATGGAGAAGTATTAGACCATTGGTACTTCGTATCTAAGATTATTTAATTTTGTCATTTAATGTTTAAATTCAATATTTTTAAACTATCTTACTCATATAGTCCCAAAATTAAGTAATTCCCACAAATACTTAATATAGTACTAAAGGTTAAATTGGATTTCAAGTTTGTAAACCCAAGTTAGGATTTATTTGCCTTTCAAATTAGATGCAATTGTGCAAGCTAGAACTACATAGTTTCAATTATATGAGAAAATTTATTAAGAACAAATTATAAATGAGAATATTTCCTCAAAAATACAACATACATATAGTATAAATGAAAAAAAAAAAATCATAAGATGACAAACAAGAAAAAATAAAAGAAAAGGTTGAAAGTTTTTTTTTTGGACAAAAGCTACAAACCTAACGAAACTAACTAACTTAGAAAACATTAACAGTCATTCCGAGCCTCTTGCAGCTTGTCGCTAAGTCATGTGCTTGACCGACTTCTTCTCTTGGTACCTTCAATATGGAACACCTGCGAAAAGATCTTCCTACATCTTTAATTTCCCTAATAATTCCCATTATTGAAATATCATCGATATACTCTTTCCGTAGACTAGAGACCAAAGCAGACGAATCTGTATTTACTCGGAACTCCTGGATACTCTTTCTAGTTGTCCACGTAAGAGCCAAAAAACAAGCTTTCGCTTCCGCATGAGTTGCTGAGGTCGCCTTACCATATTGACCTACACGTTCAATCACTCTTCCGTTTTGCGCACTAGAAGCTACCAGTCCCCAACCAGCCTTACCCGTCTTTTTCTCCCACGAACCGTCAACCTGCAAAAAACAGTTAGTGTCCAATTTTTTTTCTTGACCTAGGTGAGCCATATGGAACCCCGGAGGCTCCTTTGGTCCCTCGACACATCGCGTACTATGACGAGAAGCAAAGAGTTCCACCTCCTTCATTTGCTCATGAAGCATTGCTAGTAGTGACCCTGTGTGACCACCAGCCAGGCCCGGTGGTGGCCCTGTGCATCCTGGTCAACAGCACAGGGCCACCCAAAAAATAAGGGCCCGTTTTCGAAAAGCCCAATCTACATTTAAAAAAAAAAAAAAAATTAAATGAGAATGCTCCTGGGAATCACCGCATCAACAGCCCACCAACTTCCCGAATTAGTTTCCACTTTCCTTCCCCAAGATTCATGAATCACGCTTCATATTCCATAATAACTCCATTCAATATTTCAATCACTCACATTCATCTCCCATAAATTACTTTTGTTTCCTATTCCAAATTCCCAATTCCAAAAATTTTATTTTCAAATTTCAACTGCTTTACATTAGATATTCAGATTATTTAGATATTCAAATTTACCGAAAAACAAAAGATTTTGTTATCAATGGAACCGTTTTTCGCAAATTACAGGCTACTTTCATATCAAATGGCTAGATTTTTACCCCTTAAATACTTCTACTATTCTCAAACAAATCATCAAATTCATTCCAAGAAAAAAAAAATCAGATTGGGGATTTAGGAAATTAGGGATTTGTTAAAGATGAATAACAAGAGTCAGAGGAAAAGGTATTTTCGATTTTCGAATTTATCAAATCAACAAAATTACAATTGTTGTTTTGAATGTTTTCTTCTTAATTTAGTTAGTTTGTGGTTTAGGTTTTAATTTCTTGTTAATTACAATTTTACAATTTCTTTTCTTAATTCGTGATTATCTCATAATTTTTGTGCTTATCAAGTTCTTAATTTAGTGAATTCGTGCTTATCTCGCAAAAATATTAGATTTTTTAGCTAATTTTATTTCCTGCTAATTTCAATTTTTTTTACGGGACTGTTAATTACAAAATTTATGCTTGTAAATTACAAATTGTTTTTTCAATTCTTACCGTGAATTCCTACTATTTGTGTTGTTGTAATTTCCATTTATCATTGATTCATTTCTGTATTAATGACTTTACTGCTTTTTCCTTCTATTGTATTGTAAATTTGTAATTCTCATAAAGTAATATTTTAATTATCGCAATTTCTTTTTAATATAAGGGGCCACATTTTTTAGTTTTGGACAAGATTAGAACAGGGCCTCCGAAATGTTTAAGACGACCCTGCCACCAGCCCCCTTAAACACCCTTGCATTCCTCATTCTCCGTATACTCCATAACAAGGCTATAAAGTATCGAACACGACCACTATTCGAACCATCCTCGCTATGAAAAAGCAGGATATAGCTTCGTACCCATTTCTTCAATGGCCACGATTCATTTTCCAAAGGATCTATCCGAAGCCAACTCTGCCTCCACGACAACCTAGCTACCGAACAAAACCTAAAAACATGATGCAAATCTTCCTCCCCATGACCACAATACTCACAAAACGATAAACAATCAATCCCTCTACTAACCAAATTAGCTTTACCCGCTAGCCCATTACGGATAACCTTCCATTAAAAACATCTTCCATTTAGGCAAGATAGAAAGCTTCCATAATAGGCAAACCAGAGAAAAATCATGGTCCTCCAAAGATCGATTTTCCTCCTCTTTACTTCTACGCAAGAACTCATATCCTGACTTAATAATAGAAAACCTCCCAGACTTCATAAACTTCCAATACCTGAAATCCTCCCCTCCCCCTTTCGAGATGTCCATGGCCAAAATAGAATTTTCATCCTTCCACACAAACCTTTCCCTAACCAAGCCAGCATTCCAAGTAAAGTTATCTCTATTAATAAACTCACTAACTCTCCATTTTGTGGCCAAACCAATAAGTTGATTTGACTTAACTTCTGGAACTACACCCCTTACCCAAGGCATACTAGTAGCAAGCACCCTCTTTCCATTCGCTATTTTCCAGGCTAGCCCTTCTTTAAAAATCTTTTGTGCTTGAATCAAACCTCTCCTCCCCCAAGAGCTACCCAAAATTATTCCTTGTTCCCCATGTAAGAAAATCCCAAGCCACCAAAAGTTGGGGATTAACCGTGAGCCTTTGGAATTGTTTGAGCAACATGGCATCATTTAACAAGGCTGCAACACGAATTCCCAAACCCCCCTCTTTCTTTGGTCGCTGAATAACCTGTCTTCTCACCCAATACATTCTCTTCTTGTTAGGTTATGACAAATATAAAACATATATTTCATGCGGAAAAACCATAAAGCCAGGAATCCAAATTAATTTCCACATAACAATTAGCATAATTTAGGATGCATACATTTGTAGCGTGCCCTCCCTAGCTGCTCCCGAACCGAAAAAGAACAAGTTTATGACTCCAAGTGTAGTCCCTCCGTAGATAGTCCACAACACGTTCGGATCCGCCTTAGACTCAATTAACTAGAATTTAGCCTAAGGTTTTATGTTTATTCGATTATAATTTGTGGAAAATAATTAACTTTAGTTTTAACCTTAAAACTATATGAATACTTGAATTGATGTATTATAAATTGTGATTGCCATCACATATTTATAGGGTAGGATTGTTGGAACTAGAAACCTACTAGGATTTAATTAACCTAATCTTATTAGAATTAGATTCCAATTAAATCTATTAAGTTAGTGTTTAATTCAACAACTAACTCTAGTAGTTTTAGGAAAATAATAATTAATCGAACTAATCCTGAACGCTTAAGGATTTGATGCATGCACGAACTCAACGCACACACATGCGCATCCCACGAAGGGCGCTGGGGGCGCGCGCGCGGAAAGCTAGGCCCAGCAGCGCTGCAGCCCATGCTTTGGGCGTGCCAGCCTGCTGGCCTCGCTGGGCCTGGCCTTGCATGTTGCTTGGCTGGGCCTTGCGGTGCTTGGCGGGCTGCTGCTTGCCTTGCTGCGCGCGGGCTTCGCTAGGCGCAGGCCTGGCTTCGTGCTGGGCCTTGCGTCTAGCAAGCTCGTCCGATGTTTATTTCGTACGATGCGCTTCCGATTAATTTTCCGATTCCGGAATTCATTTTTGATTCGAACAATATTTAATATTGTAACACCCCCATATTTAAACCTATTTTAAAGACACTAATTAACTATTAACTTATCTAATTATTAAAAATTTCGACAGCACTTCCCGTAAATATGGACAACCTAGAGATGAGGACGGTTTACCATCTTGCCACATACGGTGATAATAATTCCAAATTGCCACATACGGCGAAGTCAACAAATTACTTTCATCTTTAATCCTTACTCAATTTATTCAAAGTATTATCAATCAAATAAATCATGTATTCACATCAATCATTCTCATTATTATAAATAAATAAATAACTTCATGAAAACAATTTCATACCACAAATAGAATGATTTTATTCTAGAAATCCAATATATGAAATTCGTAACACATCTTTAATAGTTCAAGTTATACCAAAACATTCGCAAAACAAAAGCTTAAACTGACATAAGAAAGTTTGCCTCATTTTTATTTGGAAAATTTGGTAATATTAATTCAACCTTTGGCCGGTTTTCTTTTATTAATCCCACCTACGACATATTTTTTAATAATCCCACCTTTACTACCTAACGACTTTTATTGGGCTTAAGTGACCGATAACTGGTGAAAAAATCATCGAGATGGTGATGAATTGATGATGATGACTGAATACATCTAGAGAGAGTACTTCCACGTAGGGATATATTACCGCCGACAATAGGTTTATGACGTGTTGGGCCCAATAAAAGACGTTGGGCGGTAAAGGTGGGATTATTAAAAAATATGTCGTAGGTGGGCTTAATAAAAGAAAATCGGCAAAAGGTTGGATTAATATTACCAAATTTTCCTTTTTATTTTTATTTATTTGTAAATTGAATATCTCTAGATTTACGTTCAAGTATTTAACACATAAATTCAAAGGTTATTAATGAAGGTGGTGTCCATGGGGTTACCTTGAGTAAACTCTTAGTGCAATTTTGATCGTTCTATTCTTCAACTCGCTCCTCTACTCCTATGTTCAATTGAAAGCCACAAGAATAAAGGGAGAGTTAGTCTCCTCCTTAAAAACTTAACTAAAAAGTTTGATTAAATTCTTAGACTAACTTATTTCAAAATCTTTTCTCAAAGGTGGTGAACGTAAGTTTATTTCTTTAAGTTAATATCTAAGTACATTATATCCCAACTCAAAAATATTATTTATACTTTTATAATACCTTTTTAGTTAAAGTGTAGGAATTCAAAACTAATTAGTTAAAATAATCTATATCATTCAAATAATCTAAAAATAAGAGTAGAATCTAAAAATATATATATAACTTCCTAAAATACATGGACATAGGCTTAAAGCATTAAGATCTTTATTTAATCTTGAAAAATATATGTATCATAAAACCATTCTTTAAAAATCTGAAAAATACTCGTAAAAGCTTTACTCCAAAAACATATTCAAATAATGACAATTAATTATATTTTAATAAAATAATTTACAAATTTCATGATATCTAAAATTCAAAGTAAGGAAGTACAATGAATTTTAAGTACCTAAATAGAATCTTATCATAGTTGAAATCAATAATTGTTCATGATTCTAAAATTTGATTTCCAATTCAAAATTCCCAATTCAACTAAATAGAGATAGATTGTATACTTTGAAGTTAGAAACAAAAATCAGAAAATATAATTTCAATTGAATAGTTAGGGTTTAATATTTAGGCAATTTACAAACATAATCTATTAAGGAAGCGAAAGGGAGCTGCCGCCACCGGCGACCTGACGCCGCCGGCAGCAGCGACGACAAAGCCGCGGCAGCACGGCAGCAGAATAGCAACAGCAACAACATTTTTTTTCTTTTTATTTTCGGATTCTAACTGAAATAGAAAAGGGAAGACAAAGAAGAGAGAAGAGGATGGCTACCTGCAGCGGCGGCGCAACGACGGTGGGTGAGGTGGGGCGGCAACGACGAAGAACGGTGGGAGAGAGATGAGAGGGAGATGAAAGGTGAATGTGAGAGTGTGAGGGTTTGCTTTTGAGAGAAATGTATGGAATTTTCAAGAAGGAAAGAGTAAATAGAGTTAATGTCGGTGGATCAGACCACCGTTTCTTCTCCCTTTATTTATTTATTTATTTATTATTATTATTATTATTACTATTATTATTATTATTATTATTATTATTATTATTATTATTATTATTATTATTATTATTATTAAGAAACTAGTACACTCTAGAGTATTTCCCACAAATATCTAAGACTTAACTATTTAATTATTCCAAAAAAAAAATCTAGGATTGTACTTATTTAAATTAAAACATTTTCCATTTATAACTTAAATATCGATTCCAATTAATTGAGCTATTAAATTATACTTAAAAGCGTTATAAAATAATCTATACCTTCCTAGTCGTAACTAATTCAAATAAATATTCCAGGTATCACAAATATTTTCGATTCCGGAATTATTTTCCGTTTCGAACAAATATTTAATATTTTCGATTCCGGAATTATATTCCGACTCCGATAATATTTCCGATTCCGACAATATTTCCGTTTCCGGCAATATTTCCGATTCCGGCAATATTTCCATTTCCAATAATATTTTCCGATACGTACCATGTTTCCGTTTCCGGCAACATCTACGACTTGGATAATATTTATATTTCCGATACGATCCATATTTCCGTTTCCGACAATATCATCGTTTCCGGAGTATTCATAACTAGTTTAGGGCCCGTGCAACGCACGGCTACTACTAAAACAATTTATTATTTTAATACTAACTAAAAGATTTGTGATATTAGAAAAACATGAAAATAAAAAAGATATTATATGAAAAAGTATAAATTCAAAGTTGTGTAAAAAAAATATTCAAATGAACTAAATTTGCATATTACTATACAAAGTTAAAAATTATAGTCGTTTACTTGTATGTAGAACGATCTAACAACGTTAACCAAACCCGAATGACTCAAGACTAATTTTCGAAAAGACCCGAGCATGACCGAGTTAGTCAAATACAACATATTTTGAATTGAGTAAAATCTTGATAAATAAACTTATATGTACGTTAGTCTACTTACCATGTATTATTATTTTAATTAACATTCTTACTTACCAGTTACCGTGTATTATATTATTAATAGTAGACTAACATTAAAAGTTCATTTATCAATATTTTTTACATTTCTTATCAGATTAAAAAGTTATAATAATACATAAATAAAATTATATCATAAAGGAAAAAATAATATTGATTTAGTTTTCCTCCAATAATATATTATGCAGTACACATCTATGGTAATTATACTTTTATCTTAATTTCCTAAAAAAAAACGTAATGTTATTTATTTACTTTAAAGTAAGAAATTAAAAAAAAAATTTGGCGGGAAAAAATCGCACCAGGAAATGACACGTGTCATTCCTGGTGTCTCTTTTAGTATATAGTAATAGATTTGCCTTTTGACGATTTCAGCTCCCACTGGAACCGAGATCCGTTGATTCCGAATAACCATAAATGGAGTATTTAATTCACTTAAATACTTGATCCCTTCACGTACTATTTGTGTGACCCTACGGATTCAGTCAAGAGTAAGTTGTGGATTAATATTATTAATTCTACTTGAACTGAAGCGGCCTCTAGCTAGGCATACAGTTCACTTGATCTCACTGAATTATTAACTTGTATAATTAATTAATACTGAACCGCATTTATTAGACTTAGCCTTGAATGCATACTTTGACCAAGGGCATTATTTCCTTCAGTCTCCCACTTGTCCTTAGGGACAAGTGTGCATTTCCTAATTCCTTTGTCGCTTGATGCTTGCTCGTGAACATAAGGTAAGAGTTGTCATCCTTATTATGTCCAGAGGTATTTCTCGGTTTCAGAGTTCAACTGATCAAATAAACAGATAATCATAGCCTATGATTCATCTGAGCACGGCCATGCATTTTACAGTTTCTAGCTATCCGAGTGGCCTTGTACAACTTTCATCATATCATCCCCATTTATGGGAGGACAATCCCAATCTTGCGATCTTGAGATTAGACTTCGTTTGATAGGTGATTACCCGAGCGTTGCCGTTATGGCCTCCTTTTACGGTGCGACGGTTGACAACGTCAAAGTAACCAGTTCTCAAACAAGTAATCTCAAATCACTCAGGTATTGAGGATTAGTGTCTTATAATTTTAATGAAATTTACTTATGACAGATTTTCATCTCTTACAGTAAAGTTTCATAGGTCTGTCCAATACTAGTCTTCCCAAAGTAAGTATCTATGCAAATGATTACGACATTGCCATGTCCACATAGTTCAAGAAACAAAACTACTAGTCATCTTTCATTCTAGTCGTCTAGCGTTTTACCTTTATAGAAAACTCCGACCATGGACCATTTTCAACTTTTGACATTCAAGTTCACTTGATAGACATTTCTTAGTCACAGGACTGGTCCTGACAGTCTACCTTGAATATATTGTCAAATTGAAAGGACTCATCATTTAATACTAAACCAAGATTAAATGGAATATGAAAATACATTTCATATATGATAAATGTTCAACCCCAATGTTTTACAACCATAGGCCTCTAACCCATTTTTAAAACAGTTCATGGATTTCAAAGCTATGCTTGATTTCCAGTGCTACAATGTGAGTGTTTCTTCTCACTTGTTGCATAGGTTTAGTTATCATGCTTTGCCAATCTTAACATCCTTTTCATCGAATGCCTTTCGAGATAGATGATAAGATCTTTTGAGTATGTTTATTTTGTGATCTAGTCTTTCTTGCTTCAAGAGTAGTTCTACGCATTTTGCAATGAAGAACCATCAAGCCAGCAGACGTATGATCTACCCAAGTTCAGTGAAGAACTCTTTAACATAAACAACTCTGTTTCATTGTTTCTTAGGCAATAATTACTTTTACTTCAACTGTATAGGTTGCTAGTGATGCTTTGTTTGGATTTACCTATCCAAGCAGTTCATAGATATGTTGAAGACTTTCCATCTGTATCTCTGAACATAGAAATTAATATTTAATTTCCCACGCAACAACTTATGGTCTCTAATCCATGTTGCCATTTCAAAACACGATGCTCTTTAGCTCGTTCTTGCCAATGGTTAACTCCAAAGGAATCTTGCTTGATCCTTTTCCAGTGTTTATGCGTGTAGCATCAACATTTAGCATATCTTTATTTCCTTGAATCAAGAAATATTCCTATGTACCTTTTTCAAGTACCATAAGTTTTTCTTGATTTCAATCTACTTGATCTTTACTTAGACCCATAGAGATTGGTATATGTTCGTTATGCCTAAAGCCATACGATACATTTTTGGCGATCCTTATATTATATCATACATGATAAATTCTTTTGCAGAATAATTCCCAATTGAATTCTATTCATGTAACTTTAGCTATCCAATTTCAGTAGATACTTAATCCAGCTAAATTCTTTGACATATAATATAGGTGAAGAATCTCATTAGATTCTTTGATGTTTAACTTAGTAAATGCTTATACATAGTTCAAACATTCATTACTTAGATTTATTCACATGAGTCGAATATTTCCTAAGGAGTCTTTTGTGTTTGATTTAGTAAATGCCATTACTTAATCTAAAACAACATTCTAAGATCTTTGTAAATAGATCTTAATACCCAGTATGTACTAAGTTTCGCCATGGTCCATCATTGATGAATAAATTTCAAATCTAAGTCATTAGCATTTGAATGTTATTTCACAATAGAGAGATATGTGTGTGATACACATAGGACCAATTAAGTTTTACGTACTCCCACTAAACTTCTTATATATCTATAAGAATCATGTACATTTTATGAAACTAAAATACTTATTAGCTTCACTAAAATATAGTTCTAATTCCCAATTGCTTGCTTAAATCTGTACTTAGATTTCATAAACTAGCTTTCCTTTTCAAGTATTTATTTGGATCCATAAATCCTATGACATGCCATGTACATAGTTTCTTCCAACATTTGATTGAGGAATACGGTTTGTCATCCAATTGCCATATGTACCAATATGCAATTATTGCTTGATTTATAGACTTGAGCATTACGATTTTGCACGAGGCTTCAACACAATCCACGCTGTGAATTTGCTTGTAACCTTTAGCAACCAAACTAGCTTTGTGTGTGAACACACAATTCCATGTTTGATGGTTTTTATCCTTAAAACCAATTTGCAACCAATAGGTGTCAATCTATTCTTGCAAATCAACAAAATTTCAATTTTGTCATCAAAACATTAAGTGTGTTTTATGGCCTCTAACCATTTAAAACATTTGAGTCTATATATGACCTCTAACCATTTTAGGGAATCTAGGTTTCGTCATAACTTTCTTACAAGTTCACAAACTGTACATGATAATAGTTTTACTGTAAGTTGTAGGTTTCTTCATTATCTAATAGAAGAATCTCATAGCTTCAGTGACTTGAACTCCATGTTTCTTCACTATCTAATAGAAGAATCTCATAGTTTCAGTGACTTGAACTCTATGCCTTACTTGGGTATAGAACATCAAACAATAGAATATCAACAGGCACTTTTAGTGTCCTTTGAATATACTGTTCTCCTTGAAGCACTTTTAAAGTCTTCTAAGAGATGTCTATTCTTTAAAGCCACTTCTAAAGTCCTTAAAGAATAAGTGTTCGGATTTTTTGAAGAACTTCGAAAAGTCTCCGGAATGTCCTTTTACGTTTGTTGTTCGCCTCGAAGACTTTCGAGGTCTATTTTTTCCCACTTGTCATTTTGGAAACGATTCTCCAAAAGGACATTATTTCGAGCAAACAAACATTATGTTCTCAAAAATTCGTGGTAGAAACAATACCTTTGTGTCTCATTTGAATAAATCACAATGAAACATATATCTATATTTGGGCCTTAGTTTGTCAAATAACAAACACTAAGCTCCCACTGAGTTTAGCAACTCTTTAGATATATATTAGGAAAAGATATTCTGAAATTACTTTTCAATAGCTTTGACGAATTTGGTTTAGTTTGGTGGTAGTTGAGAAATTTGTTTAGAAATTATAGAAAAACTCTTTATGATTCATCATTGATCGAATCAAGTACTAATTGACTTCGATCATTCCAACTTAGATATGCCATATCTTATGGATCTAGATCGTGAAATTACAACACACAATCATTGATGATCATTTTTGGTCTCAAGTAATCATCAACATGATCTAACCTAGATCTTTATGGTTTCTTGCCAAGTGGACGTTTTTATACTTTTCTATGAATCTTTGAACTAGCCAAACAGATTCAAACTTATATCACTTTGAGTAAATAAATCCATATTAACTCAAAACCATGTGAAATAATAAAGTCATAAAATCTTTTTTTAGCTTTGAACTCTATTGTCTAGGCGTTCTAATAATAGTTCATATCTTTTGTTACTTTCAACAAGTAAGACTAGCTTGTCTTGTATGATCTAGAAATCAATCAACTTTCAAAAGTCCATCAAAATAGAGCTTTTGAATGTTATTTTGTTGATATGGTCTAAGCAACAATGCCAAAGATAAGTGGAACTCAAATCAAGGGGTTGATTTGAACCTAGTAAAGTTCTTATTGTTAAAGAGTTGTTTGTTTTAATCAAGCATATTGACTCAACCCGTAAATGACCATTTCATTCAAATAAACAAACAAAAATTGTTTTTGTTCTTCTGAATGTGAGTCTTTCTGTGTTTGAAAACAGAAATATAGGTATGCTAATTGTGGAACAAAATAGTCATTAAGTTCCAGCCTTTGAAAGGACTTAAAACAAACTAGACGACCCTACAACTAATGTAGCATTGCCATACTTCATTTCCCACTTGTAGGTCATTAGTGTAGCCTAGCTTCCATTGTTTGAGTCATTACCGAAGTAAGAACCTCAAGCGGTATATGATACCAATGAAGTTTGATTGCTAGGTCACTTCTCTTTAAACATAAACTTATAGGTAGAAACGGAATCGTAAATTCCTTTCATTTGTTCCTTGTTTTTGTTTTCCTATTTTTTGTACCCTTTCTTATAGTCTTAAGAATTGACTTCTCTAGTGTTGACTTTTATACTTTCTTAGACTTGTCCAATGTCACTCTAACAAAGTTCTTACCATTTTATTTTATGTTGAATATTCTGTTTCAACTAGATGATCTTACCAGAAGCTTCTAAAGTTCTCTAACCATCGATCTATTTGAATGTCTAGGGACTAGACTCATTCGAGAATTAAATGGACAAAGATATTAGGTTGTTAACCATTGGTAAAGCTGAGCGTTTAAACTCAATGCTTTATGATCTCAAAACTACATTGTATTTTGAATTCACAAGCACCAATTGGTTTGCCATTCAACTTTGATACTCGAAAACAACCATAAAAGTCACTAAAAGAAACGTACATTTAAAAATGCTCATTTTCTCTCATTTCCGTGAATCGTTCTTGGATTCACTACCAATCGAGGAAATTTACTATTACCTTTCTAAAAGGATTTACTGCAGTGCAAGATATTTAATTATAAACAATAATTAAAACATACATTGAAGCATGCAAAGTCTAAACATTTATCATGAGTAATAACTTGAAAATTAAAGCAATCATGCAATTTAAACAAGTCATTGGCATTTTATTCGAATTTATTGTTCCGGCAGGTGTGAATAAAATGATTCCAAGATCCTTAAATCATTGAAGAATTAAGCACGTTATGTATTTAGACTCAATTCTAAAATATTTTAGGTAAGCAAACCCTTTGCTAATAGTCTAGAAACTATTCTTGGTTGATAGGTACGTCTAAGAACTTATTAGGTAAACCTATCTCATTTGCCACGACATAAAAGGACTCCTTACTTATATCGTTGAGTTTCACCAAAACTAACATGTACTCACAATTATTTGTGTACCTTACCCTTTTATGATCAATAAGTAACACCTCGCTATGGCGGAAAACTATTACTAAGATTGATGTAAAGGTTATCCAAGTAAGTGTTATTTTGGCATGGCACCTTTTAACTCAATTTTTAAAGTTTGGAACTTAAGGCTCTTACTATGTTGGTTAGATTTTAAGTGAACTAAAATCCTTAATCATGCAACATAATCAAGCCACAATCTCATGCATAATTAAGACATATTTAAAGCAATAAATAACTTAAAGCATGCATAAGATATAAATGTGATCTAGTATGGCCCGACTTCATCTTGAAGTTTCAACTTCAAACTCCGTCTTGAAAATGGATTGGAAACTCCGTCTTGAATTTCACCATGGGAGGCGCCATTTTCTTCAAATAGGATAAGCTATAATTGAAACTAATTACAACTATTTGATGGTACGCATACCATATTTAAAGCAATAAAACTTTGGTACTTTAGACCAATTTTACATTCAAATTAATGGTACGCATACCATATTTTCTATCCTATTTGGGCCATACTAGTCACTTTCCATAACCTGCAAAACAGTAATTTACAATATACCATTCACCCATTCATTTATCAATGAATGGTCCACATAGCTGGTTAGTAGAACATATTATGCATCACATAAATATTTGCAGCAATTAATCAAGGCTTTCAATAATCTACAAATTATTCAATCCTTATTAATTCTAATCGAGTTGTTTTAACCTTAAAGGAATGTAGACCTAATCAAGAGTTTATGACTAAAACGCTCCCACTAAAACCAAGAAATTTACATGCTTTACTAATTTTAAACATAAAATTGTATTTCCAAGTCCAACCGGAAACATACAAATTTATTTAAAACTTAAAGCTCATATAAATTATTATTTAAATCCTTTAATTTATTTTCGTTGAATTAAATTAATTAATTTAAATTTAATCAAGGTTTTAATTTTAGTAAAATAATTAGTATAAATAAAATTTTCTAATAATTAAATTATTCAAAATTAAATTCCGAGAAAAAATAAATTACGAATTTTAAATTTAATTAAAATCGTTTTTCAACTGAAAATCAAAATTAAATTAAAACGAACCAATCGGGTCAAGACGAGGCCATGGGCTCGTGCCCATGCCCCGTCGAGTCCACGTAGCAGCAACGCCCCACTCGATTGATCGCATAGCAAGGCACGAGCATCCACGCGTAGACGCAGCAAGCCGAGCCACGCCTACGCGCAGCAGCAGCTCGCTCGTTGTGGCGAGGCAGCGCTCGCTGGGCGAGGCATCCCTCGCTGCTGCGGAGCATTGCTCGCTGCCCGCGCATGCAGCTGCTTGTTTCGCTTGGTGCCTTGCCTCTCGCCCCATCCGCCCACTCGTCGCAGCACTTGACGCAAGGCAGTGCTGCTGCCTTGTGCTCTCGTGCTACACGCTTGCTCGCTGCATTCGTACCGCATGGGCGACGAGCTCCC
This sequence comes from Spinacia oleracea, assembly GCF_020520425.1. NCBI lineage: Eukaryota > Viridiplantae > Streptophyta > Magnoliopsida > Caryophyllales > Amaranthaceae > Spinacia > Spinacia oleracea. Next base: position 50,498,478 of record NC_079488.1, read on the forward strand.
TTGCTCGTCGTCGCATGCCTGCACTATACAACACCCCTTAAGGGTAACACTTAACGTCCATTGCTTTGTGCGTGAAAGATCCGTGAAAGGATTTTATAAAAATCAAAACTTTATAATTTAAATTTATAGACGAATTAATAAATCATATTAATTTCATAAATTTAGGGCAAAAAATCGAAAATTTATTATTCAAATTAATTTCCGATCAAGTTTATTTTCATGGACTCAAATCTAGGTCATAAAATTTTAAAACTTTTCAATTTTAACAAATTTTATGGTGGTTTGTAATCATGTATTCCTAATTAAATTTCTAATTAATTATGAAAATCAAATCAAATTCTAGATTATTCGAATTTCAACAAATTAATTACAATTACAAATTACGTTGTATAATTAACAAGCTTAGGCATTAAAATTGTTAAACATATACAGTAGTTCAATCATAGATTCAAGATTTACAAACAAGAATCGCAAATATTTAATTTAACATCTTAAAAATTACAAATTTTGCGTTCGAAAAACTAAAACCTCCGAAAAGTCATAGTTAGGCTTCGAATTTGGGAATTCTGGATTCGGCAACCAATCTTTGATTTTAGTCAAAATTTTAAAACGTCGTTTACATGAGAAATTCACTATAAAATTATACGATTCTCATGCTCCAAATTTTGGATGATTCAATCAATCTTTCTTGGGCGAAAGGGAGGATATCTCAATCGGGAGACGGTATTTAATTTTGAAGGTTAGCTGGATAGCTGACCCTGTTAAAATAGATTTTAGACGGAATAAAAAAGACATATATGGTAAAATCGTATCCTACTGCAATAATTCTTGCTAAGAAGAACGCCCATGTTGTGGCAATTCCACCCAGAAGGTAATGGGTTACTCCTACAGCACGTCCTTGTACAATGCTCAAGGCTCTAGGCTGAGTAGTAGGAGCAACTTTTAATTTATTATGAGCCCAAACGATGGATTCAATAAGTTCTTGTCAATTAATAGCAATGAGATTCCCCAATATCATGCTATCATATTGAATATTTGACGATACATTCCGTACCTTGCTAAAAACCCGTTCCT